>NW_024428662.1:0-15000 GCF_017562075.2 Anopheles merus | reverse complement strand
GGTGCTACCCTAGGGAACTTGTATGGGGAAGCCTACCTACGCGTGTCGCACGTTGCAAGTTGCATGGTCGTCGATCAGAGGCATGCAAAAGCACCTATCTAGGGGAATTACTCTACGTTCTAGTAGCTAGTGCGATTTTCCGGTCCAGCACGGCAGTACGCCTGCATGCATACAATCCATGTACCAACCATGTACCTAGGCGTTGGTCAGTAGCTTTTGGCGCCACATGGAGAAAGTATTCGAGTTCAGATTTCTGGGACTTAGCGTATTTTTCAAAACTATTAATGGAAATTAAACTATAAATGGGTCTCAAGCTAGGCGTTGGTCAGTAGCTTTTGGCGCAACATGGAGGAAGTATTCGAGTTCAGATTTCTGGGACTTAGCGTATTTTTCAAAACTATTAATGGAAATTAAACTATAAATGGGTCTCAAGCTAGGCGTTGGTCAGTAGCTTTTGGCGCAACATGGAGGAAGTATTCGAGTTCAGATTTCTGGGACTTAGCGTATTTTTCAAAACTATTAATGGAAATTAAACTATAAATGGGTCTCAAGCTAGGCGTTGGTCAGTAGCTTTTGGCGCAACATGGAGGAAGTATTCGAGTTCAGATTTCTGGGACTTAGCGTATTTTTCAATCATATTAAACGGAAATCAAACATAAAAATGATGAAACCTACACGACGTTCCTAGGTATGGACGAAAAGTGACGATTTAGTGCCGGTCAGGATAGCCGTGCACCAAAATGTGTACCGATCAGGGAAAGTACAACACGGAGGGCGCAGCCCGAGCGTACGCGTTCATGGATGTCCATGTGGTACAAGTTGCGGTCAGGATAGCCGTGCACCAAAATTGTGTACCGATCAGGGAAAGTACAACACGGAGGGCGCAGCCCGAGCGTACGCGTTCATGGATGTCCATGTTGGTACAAGTTGCCGGTCAGGATAGCCGTGCACCAAAATTGTGTACCGATCAGGGAAAGTACACTACGTTCCTATGACTGGGTGAAAAGTGTTGATAAAGTGCCGGATAGGATAGACGGTGGCTTATCGTACACATCACAAACAAAAACCCTTAGGAGCAGTAGCAAGTGTCGGGGGGATGGACAAAGCGAAGCAATACAAACTGATCAAGTACAAAAAGAACGCTACGTACTAGGACTTCTGTCCAAGAATGGTGTCCGCGACGGGAGGGCAATGGTCGAGCAAGCAGGTTTCCCTAGTAAACCTTGTATGGTAAACATACCCAAGCGTGTCCGTATGCACGCAACGATAGTCACGAACGGGCACATACCTAGGGAAAGTACTCTACGTACTAGGACTTCTGTCCAAGAATGGTGTCCGCGACGGGAGGGCAATGGTCGAGCAAGCAGGTTTCCCTAGTAAACCTTGTATGGTAAACATACCAAGCGTGTCCGTATGCACGCAACGATAGTCACGAACGGGCACATACCTAGGGAAAGTACTCTACGTACTAGGACTTCTGTCCAAGAATGGTGTCCGCGACGGGAGGGCAATGGTCGAGCAAGCAGGTTTCCCTAGTAAACCTTGTATGGTAAACATACCCAAGCGTGTCCGTATGCACGCAACGATAGTCACGAACGGGCACATACCTAGGGAAAGTACTCTACGTACTAGGACTTCTGTCCAAGAATGGTGTCCGCGACGGTCGGGGAAGCAGGGGTTATCATGGCAAACAAGTTAAATAGCTACCTTAAGAGAACGAAAGTTACTGTGGATGGAACAAAACGTGTGCCGAGAATTCCTTCCAGGTTCCCTAGTAAACCTTGTATGGTAAACATACCCAAGCGTGTCCGTATGCACGCAACGATAGTCACGAACGGGCACATACCTAGGGAAAGTACTCTACGTACTAGGACTTCTGTCCAAGAATGGTGTCCGCGACGGGAGGGCAATGGTCGAGCAAGCAGGTTTCCCTAGTAAACCTTGTATGGTAAACATACCCAAGCGTGTCCGTATGCACGCAACGATAGTCACGAACGGGCACATACCTAGGGAAAGTACTCTACGTACTAGGACTTCTGTCCAAGAATGGTGTCCGCGACGGGAGGGCAATGGTCGAGCAAGCAGGTTTCCCTAGTAAACCTTGTATGGTAAACATACCCAAGCGTGTCCGTATGCACGCAACGATAGTCACGAACGGGCACATACCTAGGGAAAGTACTCTACGTACTAGGACTTCTGTCCAAGAATGGTGTCCGCGACGGGAGGGCAATGGTCGAGCAAGCAGGTTTCCCTAGTAAACCTTGTATGGTAAACATACCCAAGCGTGTCCGTATGCACGCAACGATAGTCACGAACGGGCACATACCTAGGGAAAGTACTCTACGTACTAGGACTTCTGTCCAAGAATGGTGTCCGCGACGGGAGGGCAATGGTCGAGCAAGCAGGTTTCCTAGTAAACCTTGTATGGTAAACATACCCAAGCGTGTCCGTATGCACGCAACGATAGTCACGAACGGGCACATACCTAGGGAAAGTACTCTACGTACTAGGACTTCTGTCCAAGAATGGTGTCCGCGACGGGAGGGCAATGGTCGAGCAAGCAGGTTTCCCTAGTAAACCTTGTATGGTAAACATACCCAAGCGTGTCCGTATGCACGCAACGATAGTCACGAACGGGCACATACCTAGGGAAAGTACTCTACGTACTAGGACTTCTGTCCAAGAATGGTGTCCGCGACGGGAGGGCAATGGTCGAGCAAGCAGGTTTCCCTAGTAAACCTTGTATGGTAAACATACCCAAGCGTGTCCGTATGCACGCAACGATAGTCACGAACGGGCACATACCTAGGGAAAGTACTCTACGTACTAGGACTTCTGTCCAAGAATGGTGTCCGCGACGGTCGGGGAAGCAGGTTGCTTATCATGGCAACAAGTTAAATAGCTACCTTAAGAGAACGAAAGTTACTGTGGATGGAACAAAACGTGTGCCTAGAATTCCTTCCTGGTTTCCCTAGTAAACCTTGTATGGTAAACATACCCAAGCGTGTCCGTATGCACGCAACGATAGTCACGAACGGGCACATACCTAGGGAAAGTACTCTACGTACTAGGACTTCTGTCCAAGAATGGTGTCCGCGACGGGAGGGCAATGGTCGAGCAAGCAGGTTTCCCTAGTAAACCTTGTATGGTAAACATACCCAAGCGTGTCCGTATGCACGCAACGATAGTCACGAACGGGCACATACCTAGGGAAAGTACTCTACGTACTAGGACTTCTGTCCAAGAATGGTGTCCGCGACGGGAGGGCAATGGTCGAGCAAGCAGGTTTCCCTAGTAAACCTTGTATGGTAAACATACCCAAGCGTGTCCGTATGCACGCAACGATAGTCACGAACGGGCACATACCTAGGGAAAGTACTCTACGTACTAGGACTTCTGTCCAAGAATGGTGTCCGCGACGGGAGGGCAATGGTCGAGCAAGCAGGTTTCCCTAGTAAACCTTGTATGGTAAACATACCCAAGCGTGTCCGTATGCACGCAACGATAGTCACGAACGGGCACATACCTAGGGAAAGTACTCTACGTACTAGGACTTCTGTCCAAGAATGGTGTCCGCGACGGGAGGGCAATGGTCGAGCAAGCAGGTTTCCCTAGTAAACCTTGTATGGTAAACATACCCAAGCGTGTCCGTATGCACGCAACGATAGTCACGAACGGGCACATACCTAGGGAAAGTACTCTACGTACTAGGACTTCTGTCCAAGAATGGTGTCCGCGACGGGAGGGCAATGGTCGAGCAAGCAGGTTTCCCTAGTAAACCTTGTATGGTAAACATACCCAAGCGTGTCCGTATGCACGCAACGATAGTCACGAACGGGCACATACCTAGGGAAAGTACTCTACGTACTAGGACTTCTGTCCAAGAATGGTGTCCGCGACGGGAGGGCAATGGTCGAGCAAGCAGGTTTCCCTAGTAAACCTTGTATGGTAAACATACCCAAGCGTGTCCGTATGCACGCAACGATAGTCACGAACGGGCACATACCTAGGGAAAGTACTCTACGTACTAGGACTTCTGTCCAAGAATGGTGTCCGCGACGGGAGGGCAATGGTCGAGCAAGCAGGTTTCCCTAGTAAACCTTGTATGGTAAACATACCCAAGCGTGTCCGTATGCACGCAACGATAGTCACGAACGGGCACATACCTAGGGAAAGTACTCTACGTACTAGGACTTCTGTCCAAGAATGGTGTCCGCGACGGGAGGGCAATGGTCGAGCAAGCAGGTTTCCCTAGTAAACCTTGTATGGTAAACATACCCAAGCGTGTCCGTATGCACGCAACGATAGTCACGAACGGGCACATACCTAGGGAAAGTACTCTACGTACTAGGACTTCTGTCCAAGAATGGTGTCCGCGACGGGAGGGCAATGGTCGAGCAAGCAGGTTTCCCTAGTAAACCTTGTATGGTAAACATACCCAAGCGTGTCCGTATGCACGCAACGATAGTCACGAACGGGCACATACCTAGGGAAAGTACTCTACGTACTAGGACTTCTGTCCAAGAATGGTGTCCGCGACGGGAGGGCAATGGTCGAGCAAGCAGGTTTCCCTAGTAAACCTTGTATGGTAAACATACCCAAGCGTGTCCGTATGCACGCAACGATAGTCACGAACGGGCACATACCTAGGGAAAGTACTCTACGTACTAGGACTTCTGTCCAAGAATGGTGTCCGCGACGGGAGGGCAATGGTCGAGCAAGCAGGTTTCCCTAGTAAACCTTGTATGGTAAACATACCCAAGCGTGTCCGTATGCACGCAACGATAGTCACGAACGGGCACATACCTAGGGAAAGTACTCTACGTACTAGGACTTCTGTCCAAGAATGGTGTCCGCGACGGGAGGGCAATGGTCGAGCAAGCAGGTTTCCCTAGTAAACCTTGTATGGTAAACATACCCAAGCGTGTCCGTATGCACGCAACGATAGTCACGAACGGGCACATACCTAGGGAAAGTACTCTACGTACTAGGACTTCTGTCCAAGAATGGTGTCCGCGACGGTCGGGGAAGCAGGTTACTTATCATGGCAAACAAGTTAAATAGCTACCTTAAGAGAACGAAAGTTACTGTGGATGGAACAAAACGTGTGCCTAGAATTCCTTCCTGGTTTCCCTAGTAAACCTTGTATGGTAAACATACCCAAGCGTGTCCGTATGCACGCAACGATAGTCACGAACGGGCACATACCTAGGGAAAGTACTCTACGTACTAGGACTTCTGTCCAAGAATGGTGTCCGCGACGGGAGGGCAATGGTCGAGCAAGCAGGTTTCCCTAGTAAACCTTGTATGGTAAACATACCCAAGCGTGTCCGTATGCACGCAACGATAGTCACGAACGGGCACATACCTAGGGAAAGTACTCTACGTACTAGGACTTCTGTCCAAGAATGGTGTCCGCGACGGGAGGGCAATGGTCGAGCAAGCAGGTTTCCCTAGTAAACCTTGTATGGTAAACATACCCAAGCGTGTCCGTATGCACGCAACGATAGTCACGAACGGGCACATACCTAGGGAAAGTACTCTACGTACTAGGACTTCTGTCCAAGAATGGTGTCCGCGACGGGAGGGCAATGGTCGAGCAAGCAGGTTTCCCTAGTAAACCTTGTATGGTAAACATACCCAAGCGTGTCCGTATGCACGCAACGATAGTCACGAACGGGCACATACCTAGGGAAAGTACTCTACGTACTAGGACTTCTGTCCAAGAATGGTGTCCGCGACGGGAGGGCAATGGTCGAGCAAGCAGGTTTCCCTAGTAAACCTTGTATGGTAAACATACCCAAGCGTGTCCGTATGCACGCAACGATAGTCACGAACGGGCACATACCTAGGGAAAGTACTCTACGTACTAGGACTTCTGTCCAAGAATGGTGTCCGCGACGGGAGGGCAATGGTCGAGCAAGCAGGTTTCCCTAGTAAACCTTGTATGGTAAACATACCCAAGCGTGTCCGTATGCACGCAACGATAGTCACGAACGGGCACATACCTAGGGAAAGTACTCTACGTACTAGGACTTCTGTCCAAGAATGGTGTCCGCGACGGGAGGGCAATGGTCGAGCAAGCAGGTTTCCCTAGTAAACCTTGTATGGTAAACATACCCAAGCGTGTCCGTATGCACGCAACGATAGTCACGAACGGGCACATACCTAGGGAAAGTACTCTACGTACTAGGACTTCTGTCCAAGAATGGTGTCCGCGACGGGAGGGCAATGGTCGAGCAAGCAGGTTTCCCTAGTAAACCTTGTATGGTAAACATACCCAAGCGTGTCCGTATGCACGCAACGATAGTCACGAACGGGCACATACCTAGGGAAAGTACTCTACGTACTAGGACTTCTGTCCAAGAATGGTGTCCGCGACGGGAGGGCAATGGTCGAGCAAGCAGGTTTCCCTAGTAAACCTTGTATGGTAAACATACCCAAGCGTGTCCGTATGCACGCAACGATAGTCACGAACGGGCACATACCTAGGGAAAGTACTCTACGTACTAGGACTTCTGTCCAAGAATGGTGTCCGCGACGGGAGGGCAATGGTCGAGCAAGCAGGTTTCCCTAGTAAACCTTGTATGGTAAACATACCCAAGCGTGTCCGTATGCACGCAACGATAGTCACGAACGGGCACATACCTAGGGAAAGTACTCTACGTACTAGGACTTCTGTCCAAGAATGGTGTCCGCGACGGGAGGGCAATGGTCGAGCAAGCAGGTTTCCCTAGTAAACCTTGTATGGTAAACATACCCAAGCGTGTCCGTATGCACGCAACGATAGTCACGAACGGGCACATACCTAGGGAAAGTACTCTACGTACTAGGACTTCTGTCCAAGAATGGTGTCCGCGACGGGAGGGCAATGGTCGAGCAAGCAGGTTTCCCTAGTAAACCTTGTATGGTAAACATACCCAAGCGTGTCCGTATGCACGCAACGATAGTCACGAACGGGCACATACCTAGGGAAAGTACTCTACGTACTAGGACTTCTGTCCAAGAATGGTGTCCGCGACGGGAGGGCAATGGTCGAGCAAGCAGGTTTCCCTAGTAAACCTTGTATGGTAAACATACCCAAGCGTGTCCGTATGCACGCAACGATAGTCACGAACGGGCACATACCTAGGGAAAGTACTCTACGTACTAGGACTTCTGTCCAAGAATGGTGTCCGCGACGGGAGGGCAATGGTCGAGCAAGCAGGTTTCCCTAGTAAACCTTGTATGGTAAACATACCCAAGCGTGTCCGTATGCACGCAACGATAGTCACGAACGGGCACATACCTAGGGAAAGTACTCTACGTACTAGGACTTCTGTCCAAGAATGGTGTCCGCGACGGTCGGGGAAGCAGGTTGCTTATCATGGCAAACAAGTTAAATAGCTACCTTAAGAGAACGAAAGTTACTGTGGATGGAACAAAACGTGTGCCTAGAATTCCTTCCTGGTTTCCCTAGTAAACCTTGTATGGTAAACATACCCAAGCGTGTCCGTATGCACGCAACGATAGTCACGAACGGGCACATACCTAGGGAAAGTACTCTACGTACTAGGACTTCTGTCCAAGAATGGTGTCCGCGACGGGAGGGCAATGGTCGAGCAAGCAGGTTTCCCTAGTAAACCTTGTATGGTAAACATACCCAAGCGTGTCCGTATGCACGCAACGATAGTCACGAACGGGCACATACCTAGGGAAAGTACTCTACGTACTAGGACTTCTGTCCAAGAATGGTGTCCGCGACGGGAGGGCAATGGTCGAGCAAGCAGGTTTCCCTAGTAAACCTTGTATGGTAAACATACCCAAGCGTGTCCGTATGCACGCAACGATAGTCACGAACGGGCACATACCTAGGGAAAGTACTCTACGTACTAGGACTTCTGTCCAAGAATGGTGTCCGCGACGGGAGGGCAATGGTCGAGCAAGCAGGTTTCCCTAGTAAACCTTGTATGGTAAACATACCCAAGCGTGTCCGTATGCACGCAACGATAGTCACGAACGGGCACATACCTAGGGAAAGTACTCTACGTACTAGGACTTCTGTCCAAGAATGGTGTCCGCGACGGGAGGGCAATGGTCGAGCAAGCAGGTTTCCCTAGTAAACCTTGTATGGTAAACATACCCAAGCGTGTCCGTATGCACGCAACGATAGTCACGAACGGGCACATACCTAGGGAAAGTACTCTACGTACTAGGACTTCTGTCCAAGAATGGTGTCCGCGACGGGAGGGCAATGGTCGAGCAAGCAGGTTTCCCTAGTAAACCTTGTATGGTAAACATACCCAAGCGTGTCCGTATGCACGCAACGATAGTCACGAACGGGCACATACCTAGGGAAAGTACTCTACGTACTAGGACTTCTGTCCAAGAATGGTGTCCGCGACGGGAGGGCAATGGTCGAGCAAGCAGGTTTCCCTAGTAAACCTTGTATGGTAAACATACCCAAGCGTGTCCGTATGCACGCAACGATAGTCACGAACGGGCACATACCTAGGGAAAGTACTCTACGTACTAGGACTTCTGTCCAAGAATGGTGTCCGCGACGGGAGGGCAATGGTCGAGCAAGCAGGTTTCCCTAGTAAACCTTGTATGGTAAACATACCCAAGCGTGTCCGTATGCACGCAACGATAGTCACGAACGGGCACATACCTAGGGAAAGTACTCTACGTACTAGGACTTCTGTCCAAGAATGGTGTCCGCGACGGGAGGGCAATGGTCGAGCAAGCAGGTTTCCCTAGTAAACCTTGTATGGTAAACATACCCAAGCGTGTCCGTATGCACGCAACGATAGTCACGAACGGGCACATACCTAGGGAAAGTACTCTACGTACTAGGACTTCTGTCCAAGAATGGTGTCCGCGACGGGAGGGCAATGGTCGAGCAAGCAGGTTTCCCTAGTAAACCTTGTATGGTAAACATACCCAAGCGTGTCCGTATGCACGCAACGATAGTCACGAACGGGCACATACCTAGGGAAAGTACTCTACGTACTAGGACTTCTGTCCAAGAATGGTGTCCGCGACGGGAGGGCAATGGTCGAGCAAGCAGGTTTCCCTAGTAAACCTTGTATGGTAAACATACCCAAGCGTGTCCGTATGCACGCAACGATAGTCACGAACGGGCACATACCTAGGGAAAGTACTCTACGTACTAGGACTTCTGTCCAAGAATGGTGTCCGCGACGGGAGGGCAATGGTCGAGCAAGCAGGTTTCCCTAGTAAACCTTGTATGGTAAACATACCCAAGCGTGTCCGTATGCACGCAACGATAGTCACGAACGGGCACATACCTAGGGAAAGTACTCTACGTACTAGGACTTCTGTCCAAGAATGGTGTCCGCGACGGTCGGGGAAGCAGGTTGCTTATCATGGCAAACAAGTTAAATAGCTACCTTAAGAGAACGAAAGTTACTGTGGATGGAACAAAACGTGTGCCTAGAATTCCTTCCTGGTTTCCCTAGTAAACCTTGTATGGTAAACATACCCAAGCGTGTCCGTATGCACGCAACGATAGTCACGAACGGGCACATACCTAGGGAAAGTACTCTACGTACTAGGACTTCTGTCCAAGAATGGTGTCCGCGACGGGAGGGCAATGGTCGAGCAAGCAGGTTTCCCTAGTAAACCTTGTATGGTAAACATACCCAAGCGTGTCCGTATGCACGCAACGATAGTCACGAACGGGCACATACCTAGGGAAAGTACTCTACGTACTAGGACTTCTGTCCAAGAATGGTGTCCGCGACGGGAGGGCAATGGTCGAGCAAGCAGGTTTCCCTAGTAAACCTTGTATGGTAAACATACCCAAGCGTGTCCGTATGCACGCAACGATAGTCACGAACGGGCACATACCTAGGGAAAGTACTCTACGTACTAGGACTTCTGTCCAAGAATGGTGTCCGCGACGGGAGGGCAATGGTCGAGCAAGCAGGTTTCCCTAGTAAACCTTGTATGGTAAACATACCCAAGCGTGTCCGTATGCACGCAACGATAGTCACGAACGGGCACATACCTAGGGAAAGTACTCTACGTACTAGGACTTCTGTCCAAGAATGGTGTCCGCGACGGGAGGGCAATGGTCGAGCAAGCAGGTTTCCCTAGTAAACCTTGTATGGTAAACATACCCAAGCGTGTCCGTATGCACGCAACGATAGTCACGAACGGGCACATACCTAGGGAAAGTACTCTACGTACTAGGACTTCTGTCCAAGAATGGTGTCCGCGACGGGAGGGCAATGGTCGAGCAAGCAGGTTTCCCTAGTAAACCTTGTATGGTAAACATACCCAAGCGTGTCCGTATGCACGCAACGATAGTCACGAACGGGCACATACCTAGGGAAAGTACTCTACGTACTAGGACTTCTGTCCAAGAATGGTGTCCGCGACGGGAGGGCAATGGTCGAGCAAGCAGGTTTCCCTAGTAAACCTTGTATGGTAAACATACCCAAGCGTGTCCGTATGCACGCAACGATAGTCACGAACGGGCACATACCTAGGGAAAGTACTCTACGTACTAGGACTTCTGTCCAAGAATGGTGTCCGCGACGGGAGGGCAATGGTCGAGCAAGCAGGTTTCCCTAGTAAACCTTGTATGGTAAACATACCCAAGCGTGTCCGTATGCACGCAACGATAGTCACGAACGGGCACATACCTAGGGAAAGTACTCTACGTACTAGGACTTCTGTCCAAGAATGGTGTCCGCGACGGGAGGGCAATGGTCGAGCAAGCAGGTTTCCCTAGTAAACCTTGTATGGTAAACATACCCAAGCGTGTCCGTATGCACGCAACGATAGTCACGAACGGGCACATACCTAGGGAAAGTACTCTACGTACTAGGACTTCTGTCCAAGAATGGTGTCCGCGACGGTCGGGGAAGCAGGTTGCTTATCATGGCAAACAAGTTAAATAGCTACCTTAAGAGAACGAAAGTTACTGTGGATGGAACAAAACGTGTGCCTAGAATTCCTTCCTGGTTTCCCTAGTAAACCTTGTATGGTAAACATACCCAAGCGTGTCCGTATGCACGCAACGATAGTCACGAACGGGCACATACCTAGGGAAAGTACTCTACGTACTAGGACTTCTGTCCAAGAATGGTGTCCGCGACGGGAGGGCAATGGTCGAGCAAGCAGGTTTCCCTAGTAAACCTTGTATGGTAAACATACCCAAGCGTGTCCGTATGCACGCAACGATAGTCACGAACGGGCACATACCTAGGGAAAGTACTCTACGTACTAGGACTTCTGTCCAAGAATGGTGTCCGCGACGGGAGGGCAATGGTCGAGCAAGCAGGTTTCCCTAGTAAACTTGTATGGTAAACATACCCAAGCGTGTCCGTATGCACGCAACGATAGTCACGAACGGGCACATACCTAGGGAAAGTACTCTACGTACTAGGACTTCTGTCCAAGAATGGTGTCCGCGACGGGAGGGCAATGGTCGAGCAAGCAGGTTTCCCTAGTAAACCTTGTATGGTAAACATACCCAAGCGTGTCCGTATGCACGCAACGATAGTCACGAACGGGCACATACCTAGGGAAAGTACTCTACGTACTAGGACTTCTGTCCAAGAATGGTGTCCGCGACGGGAGGGCAATGGTCGAGCAAGCAGGTTTCCCTAGTAAACCTTGTATGGTAAACATACCCAAGCGTGTCCGTATGCACGCAACGATAGTCACGAACGGGCACATACCTAGGGAAAGTACTCTACGTACTAGGACTTCTGTCCAAGAATGGTGTCCGCGACGGGAGGGCAATGGTCGAGCAAGCAGGTTTCCCTAGTAAACCTTGTATGGTAAACATACCCAAGCGTGTCCGTATGCACGCAACGATAGTCACGAACGGGCACATACCTAGGGAAAGTACTCTACGTACTAGGACTTCTGTCCAAGAATGGTGTCCGCGACGGGAGGGCAATGGTCGAGCAAGCAGGTTTCCCTAGTAAACCTTGTATGGTAAACATACCCAAGCGTGTCCGTATGCACGCAACGATAGTCACGAACGGGCACATACCTAGGGAAAGTACTCTACGTACTAGGACTTCTGTCCAAGAATGGTGTCCGCGACGGGAGGGCAATGGTCGAGCAAGCAGGTTTCCCTAGTAAACCTTGTATGGTAAACATACCCAAGCGTGTCCGTATGCACGCAACGATAGTCACGAACGGGCACATACCTAGGGAAAGTACTCTACGTACTAGGACTTCTGTCCAAGAATGGTGTCCGCGACGGGAGGGCAATGGTCGAGCAAGCAGGTTTCCCTAGTAAACCTTGTATGGTAAACATACCCAAGCGTGTCCGTATGCACGCAACGATAGTCACGAACGGGCACATACCTAGGGAAAGTACTCTACGTACTAGGACTTCTGTCCAAGAATGGTGTCCGCGACGGGAGGGCAATGGTCGAGCAAGCAGGTTTCCCTAGTAAACCTTGTATGGTAAACATACCCAAGCGTGTCCGTATGCACGCAACGATAGTCACGAACGGGCACATACCTAGGGAAAGTACTCTACGTACTAGGACTTCTGTCCAAGAATGGTGTCCGCGACGGGAGGGCAATGGTCGAGCAAGCAGGTTTCCCTAGTAAACCTTGTATGGTAAACATACCCAAGCGTGTCCGTATGCACGCAACGATAGTCACGAACGGGCACATACCTAGGGAAAGTACTCTACGTACTAGGACTTCTGTCCAAGAATGGTGTCCGCGACGGGAGGGCAATGGTCGAGCAAGCAGGTTTCCCTAGTAAACCTTGTATGGTAAACATACCCAAGCGTGTCCGTATGCACGCAACGATAGTCACGAACGGGCACATACCTAGGGAAAGTACTCTACGTACTAGGACTTCTGTCCAAGAATGGTGTCCGCGACGGTCGGGGAATTGTGTGTTTGACTCATTACCAAATCCTAGGAACATACATGTAGTGTATACAAACATTAACATTAACGCGTACGTTGGGCTGCGCACTCCAAATGGTACAAATAAGGGTGATTTTATGATCAGACGGACAAAAACAAAGGTGGAGAAGACAGTTTTCGGCACGATGTGCACAGAGCTCATTTCGTCGTCCCGGGCGAATGGAAAAAAAACAAAAATCGCGAGTTTCGCCCTCGGGCTACCGCCCTCGGGCGTATCTTTCTAGGTTTCTGTCTATAAAAGGGCAGGCCAAAAGGTGACCGGTTGAGATAAGCATTTTAAGCATACAAGCACTTTATTGCAACTTTTGACACAAAAACTAGGTACGTACATGTAGATTGTACCAACATGGACATCCATGAACGCGTACGCTCGGGCTGCGCCCTCCGTGTTGTACTTTCCCTGATCGGTACACAATTTTGGTGCATGTGTACCAACATGGACATCCATGAACGCGTACGCTCGGGCTGCGCCCTCCGTGTTGTACTTTCCCTGATCGGTACACAATTTTGGTGCACGGCTATCCTGACCGGCAACTTGTACCAACATGGACATCCATGAACGCGTACGTAGTGTACTTTCCCTGATCGGTACACAATTTTGGTGCATGTGTACCAACATGGACATCCATGAACGCGTACGCTCGGGCTGCGCCCTCCGTGTTGTACTTTCCCTGATCGGTACACAATTTTGGTGCACGGCTATCCTGACCGGCAACTTGTACCAACATGGACATCCATGAACGCGTACGTAGTGTACTTTCCCTGATCGGTACACAATTTTGGTGCATGTGTACCAACATGGACATCCATGAACGCGTACGCTCGGGCTGCGCCCTCCGTGTTGTACTTTCCCTGATCGGTACACAATTTTGGTGCATGTGTACCAACATGGACATCCATGAACGCGTACGCTCGGGCTGCGCCCTCCGTGTTGTACTTTCCCTGATCGGTACACAATTTTGGTGCATGTGTACCAACATGGACATCCATGAACGCGTACGCTCGGGCTGCGCCCTCCGTGTTGTACTTTCCTGATCGGTACACAATTTTGGTGCACGGCTATCCTGACCGGCAACTTGTACCAACATGGACATCCATGAACGCGTACGTAGTGTACTTTCCCTGATCGGTACACAATTTTGGTGCATGTGTACCAACATGGACATCCATGAACGCGTACGCTCGGGCTGCGCCCTCCGTGTTGTACTTTCCCTGATCGGTACACAATTTTGGTGCACGGCTATCCTGAACGGCAACTTGTACCAAAATGGACATCCATGAACGCGTACGTAGTGTACTTTCCCTGATCGGTACACAATTTTGGTGCATGTGTACCAACATGGACATCCATGAACGCGTACGCTCGGGCTGCGCCTCCGTGTTGTACTTTCCTGATCGGTACACAATTTTGGTGCATGTGTACCAACAGGACATCCATGAACGCGTACGCTGGCGCTGCGCCTCCTGTTGTACTTTCCCTGATCGGTACACAATTTTGGTGCATGTGTACCAACATGGACATCCATGAACGCGTACGCTCGGGCTGGCCCTCCGTGTTGTACTTTCCCTGATCGGTACACAATTTTGGTGCACGGCTATCCTGACCGGCAAATGTACCAACATGGAATCCATGAAACGCGTACGTAGTGTACTTTCCCTGATCGGTACACAATTTTGGTGCATGTGTACAAACATGGACATCCATGAACGCGTACGCTCGGGCTGCGCCCTCCGTGTTGTACTTTCCCTGATCGGTACACAATTTTGGTGCACGGCTATCCTGACCGGCAACTTGTACCAACATGGACATCCATGAACGGTACGTAGTGTACTTTCCTGATCGGTACACAATTGGTGCATGTGTACCAACATGGACATCCATGAACGCGTACGCTCGGGCTGCGCCCTCCGTGTTGTACTTTCCCTGATCGGTACACAATTTTGGTGCATGTGTACCAACATGGACATCCATGAACGCGTACGACGGGCTGCGCCCTCCGTGTTGTACTTTCCCTGATCGGTACACAATTTTGGTGCATGGTACCAAATGGACATCCATGAACGCGTACGCTCGGCTGCGCCCTC
>NW_024428661.1:0-20527 GCF_017562075.2 Anopheles merus | reverse complement strand
TCCATGAACGCGTATGCTCTGGTGTTAGAAGTATAGATATCTTTCTAAGCTTTCTAATGAAGAATATGGATGTTAGAAGTATAGATATCTTCTAATGCTTTCTAATGAAGAATATGGATGTTAGAAGTATAGATATCTTTCTAATGCTTTTCTAATGAAGAATAGGATGTTAGAAGTATAGATATCTTTCTAATGCTTTTCTAATGAAGAATCTTGATGGAAGAAGATAGATATTTCTAATGCTTTTCTAATGAAGAATATGGATGTTAGAAGTAGATATCTTTCTAATGCTTTCTAATGAAGAATATGGATGTTAGAAGTATAGATATCTTTCTAATGCTTTCTAATGAAGAATATGGATGTTAGAAGTATAGATATCTTTCTAATGCTTTCTAATGCAAGAATATGGATGTTAGAAGTATAGATATCTTTCTAATGCTTTCTAATGAAGAATATGGATGTTAGAAGTATAGATATCTTTCTAATGCTTTCTAATGAAGAATATGGATGTTAGAAGTATAGATATCTTTCTAATGCTTTCTAATGAAGAATATGGATGTTAGAAGTATAGATATCTTTCTAATGCTTTCTAATGAAGAATATGGATGTTAGAAGTATAGATATCTTTCTAATGCTTTCTAATGAAGAATCTGGATGTTAGAAGTATAGATATCTTTCTAATGCTTTTCTAATGAAGAATATGGATGTTAGAAGTATAGATATCTTTCTAATGCTTTTCTAATGAAGAATATGGATGTTAGAAGTATAGATATCTTTCTAATGCTTTCTAATGAAGAATATGGATGTTAGAAGTATAGATATCTTTCTAATGCTTTTCTAATGAAGAATATGGATGTTAGAAGTATAGATATCTTTCTAATGCTTTTCTAATGAAGAATGGATGTTAGAAGTATAGATATCTTTCTAATGCTTTTCTAATGAAGAATATGGATGTTAGAAGTATAGATATCTTTCTAATGCTTTTCTAATGAAGAATATGGATGTTAGAAGTATAGATATCTTTCTAATGCTTTTCTAATGAAGAATATGGATGTTAGAAGTATAGATATCTTTCTAATGCTTTTCTAATGAAGAATGGATGTTAGAAGTATAGATTCTTTCTAATGCTTTTCTAATGAAGAATATGGATGTTAGAAGTATAGATATCTTTCTAATGCTTTTCTAATGAAGAATATGGATGTTAGAAGTATAGATATCTTTCTAATGCTTTTCTAATGAAGAATATGGATGTTAGAAGTATAGATATCTTTCTAATGCTTTTCTAATGCAAGAATCTGGATGTTAGAAGTATAGATATCTTTCTAATGCTTTTCTAATGAAGAATATGGATGTTAGAAGTATAGATATCTTTCTAATGCTTTTCTAATGAAGAATATGGATGTTAGAAGTATAGA
The DNA here is from genome assembly GCF_017562075.2 of Anopheles merus. NCBI lineage: Eukaryota > Metazoa > Arthropoda > Insecta > Diptera > Culicidae > Anopheles > Anopheles merus. The sequence continues at coordinate 19,112 of NW_024428661.1, read as the reverse complement.
TATCTTTCTAATGCTTTTCTAATGAAGAATCTGGATGTTAGAAGTATAGATATCTTTCTAATGCTTTTCTAATGAAGAATATGGATGTTAGAAGTATAGATATCTTTCTAATGCTTTTCTAATGAAGAATATGGATGTTAGAAGTATAGATATCTTTCTAATGCTTTTCTAATGAAGAATATGGATGTTAGAAGTATAGATATCTTTCTAATGCTTTTCTAATGCAAGAATCTGGATGTTAGAAGTATAGATATCTTTCTAATGCTTTTCTAATGAAGAATATGGATGTTAGAAGTATAGATATCTTTCTAATGCTTTTCTAATGAAGAATATGGATGTTAGAAGTATAGATATCTTTCTAATGCTTTTCTAATGAAGAATATGGATGTTAGAAGTATAGATATCTTTCTAATGCTTTTCTAATGAAGAATCTGGATGTTAGAAGTATAGATATCTTTCTAATGCTTTTCTAATGAAGAATATGGATGTTAGAAGTATAGATATCTTTCTAATGCTTTTCTAATGAAGAATATGGATGTTAGAAGTATAGATATCTTTCTAATGCTTTTCTAATGAAGAATATGGATGTTAGAAGTATAGATATCTTTCTAATGCCTTTCTAATGAAGAATCTGGATGTTAGAAGTATAGATATCTTTCTAATGCTTTCTAATGAAGAATATGGATGTTAGAAGTATAGATATCTTTCTAATGCTTTTCTAATGAAGAATATGGATGTTAGAAGTATAGATATCTTTCTAATGCTTTTCTAATGAAGAATATGGATGTTAGAAGTATAGATATCTTTCTAATGCTTTCTAATGAAGAATATGGATGTTAGAAGTATAGATATCTTTCTAATGCTTTTCTAATGAAGAATATGGATGTTAGAAGTATAGATATCTTTCTAATGCTTTTCTAATGAAGAATATGGATGTTAGAAGTATAGATATCTTTCTAATGCTTTTCTAATGAAGAATATGGATGTTAGAAGTATAGATATCTTTCTAATGCTTTTCTAATGAAGAATATGGATGTTAGAAGTATAGATATCTTTCTAATGCTTTTCTAATGAAGAATATGGATGTTAGAAGTATAGATATCTTTCTAATGCTTTTCTAATGAAGAATATGGATGTTAGAAGTATAGATATCTTTCTAATGCTTTTCTAATGAAGAATCTGGATGTTAGAAGTATAGATATTTCTAATGCTTTTCTAATGAAGAATATGGATGTTAGAAGTATAGATATCTTTCTAATGCTTTTCTAATGAAGAATATGGATGTTAGAAGTATAGATATCTTTCTAATGCTTTTCTAATGAAGAATATGGATGTTAGAAGTATAGATATCTTTCTAATGCTTTTCTAATGAAGAATATGGATGTTAGAAGTATAGATATCTTTCTAATGCTTTTCTAATGAAGAATATGGATGTTAGAAGTATAGATATCTTTCTAATGCTTTTCTAATGAAGAATATGGATGTTAGAAGTATAGATATCTTTCTAATGCTTTTCTAATGAAGAATATGGATGTTAGAAGTATAGATATCTTTCTAATGCTTTTCTAATGAAGAATATGGATGTTAGAAGTATAGATATCTTTCTAATGCTTTTCTAATGAAGAATATGGATGTTAGAAGTATAGATATCTTTCTAATGCTTTTCTAATGAAGAATATGGATGTTAGAAGTATAGATATCTTTCTAATGCTTTTCTAATGAAGAATATGGATGTTAGAAGTATAGATATCCTTCTAATGCTTATCTAATGAAGAATATGGATGTTAGAAGTATAGATATCTTTCTTATGCTTTTCTAACGAAGAATATGGATGTTAGAAGTATAGATATCTTTCTAATGCTTTTCTAATGAAGAATCTGGATGTTAGAAGTATAGATATCTTTCTAATGCTTTTCTAATGAAGAATATGGATGTTAGAAGTATAGATATTTTTCTAATGCTTTCTAATGAAGAATATGGATGTTAGAAGTATAGATATCTTTCTAATGCTTTTCTAATGAAGAATCTGGATGTTAGAAGTATAGATATCTTTCTAATGCTTTTCTAATGCAAGAATATGGATGTTAGAAGTATAGATATCTTTCTAATGCTTTTCTAAAGAAGAATATGGATGTTAGAAGTATAGATATCTTTCTAATGCTTTTCTAATGAAGAATATGGATGTTAGAAGTATAGATATCTTTCTAATGCTTTTCTAATGCAAGAATATGGATGTTAGAAGTATAGATATCTTTCTAATGCTTTTCTAAAGAAGAATATGGATGTTAGAAGTATAGATATCTTTCTAATGCTTTTCTAAGAAGAATATGGATGTTAGAAGTATAGATATCTTTCTAATGCTTTTCTAATGCAAGAATATGGATGTTAGAAGTATAGATATCTTTCTAATGCTTTTCTAATGAAGAATATGGATGTAAGAAGTATATTTATTTCTAATGCTTTTCTAATGAAGAATATGGATGTTAGAAGTATAGATATCTTTCTAATGCTTATCTAATGAAGAATATGGATGTTAGAAGTATAGATATCTTTCTAATGCTTTTCTAATGAAGAATATGGATGTTAGAAGTATATATATATCTTTCTAATGCTTTTCTAATGAAGAATCTGGATGTTAGAAGTATATATATCTTTCTATGCTTTTCTAATGAAGAATATGGATGTTAGAAGTATAGATATCTTTCTAATGCTTTTCTAATGAAGAATCTGGATGTTAGAAGTATATATATCTTTCTATTGCTTTCTCATGAAGAATATGGATGTTAGAAGTATAGATATCTTTCTAATGCTTTTCTAATGAAGAATATGGATGTTAGAAGTATAGATATCTTTCTAATGCTTTTCTAATGCAAGAATCTGGATGTAAGAGGTATAGACATCCATGAACGCGTACGCTCGGGCTGCGCCCTCCGTGTTGTACTTCCCTGATCGGTACACAATTTTGGTGCACGGCTATCCTGACCGGCAACTTGTACCAACATGGACATCCATGAACGCGTACGTAGTGTACTTTCCCTGATCGGTACACAATTTTGGTGCATGTGTACCAACATGGACATCCATGAACGCGTACGCTCGGGCTGCGCCCTCCGTGTTGTACTTTCCCTGATCGGTACACAATTTGGTGCACGGCTATCCTGACCGGCAACTTGTACCAACATGGACATCCATGAACGCGTACGTAGTGTACTTTCCCTGATCGGTACACAATTTTGGTGCATGTGTACCAACATGGACATCCATGAACGCGTACGCTCGGGCTGCGCCCTCCGTGTTGTACTTTCCCTGATCGGTACACAATTTTGGTGCACGGCTATCCTGACCGGCAACTTGTACCAACATGGACATCCATGAACGCGTACGTAGTGTACTTTCCTGATCGGTACACAATTTTGGTGCATGTGTACCAACATGGACATCCATGAACGCGTACGCTCGGGCTGCGCCCTCCGTGTTGTACTTTCCCTGATCGGTACACAATTTTGGTGCATGTGTACCAACATGGACATCCATGAACGCGTACGCTCGGGCTGCGCCCTCCGTGTTGTACTTTCCCTGATCGGTACACAATTTTGGTGCACGGCTATCCTGACCGGCAACTTGTACCAACATGGACATCCATGAACGCGTACGTAGTGTACTTTCCCTGATCGGTACACAATTTTGGTGCATGTGTACCAACATGGACATCCATGAACGCGTACGCTCGGGCTGCGCCCTCCGTGTTGTACTTTCCCTGATCGGTACACAATTTTGGTGCATGTGTACCAACATGGACATCCATGAACGCGTACGCTCGGGCTGCGCCCTCCGTGTTGTACTTTCCCTGATCGGTACACAATTTTGGTGCACGGCTATCCTGACCGGCAACTTGTACCAACATGGACATCCATGAACGCGTACGTAGTGTACTTTCCCTGATCGGTACACAATTTTGGTGCATGTGTACCAACATGGACATCCATGAACGCGTACGCTCGGGCTGCGCCCTCCGTGTTGTACTTTCCCTGATCGGTACACAATTTTGGTGCATGTGTACCAACATGGACATCCATGAACGCGTACGCTCGGGCTGCGCCCTCCGTGTTGTACTTTCCCTGATCGGTACACAATTTTGGTGCATGTGTACCAACATGGACATCCATGAACGCGTACGCTCGGGCTGCGCCCTCCGTGTTGTACTTTCCCTGATCGGTACACAATTTTGGTGCACGGCTATCCTGACCGGCAACTTGTACCAACATGGACATCCATGAACGCGTACGTAGTGTACTTCCCTGATCGGTACACAATTTTGGTGCATGTGTACCAACATGGACATCCATGAACGCGTACGCTCGGGCTGCGCCCTCCGTGTTGTACTTTCCCTGATCGGTACACAATTTTGGTGCATGTGTACCAACATGGACATCCATGAACGCGTACGCTCGGGCTGCGCCCTCCGTGTTGTACTTTCCCTGATCGGTACACAATTTGGTGCACGGCTATCCTGACCGGCAACTTGTACCAACATGGACATCCATGAACGCGTACGTAGTGTACTTTCCCTGATCGGTACACATTTTGGTGCATGTGTACCAACATGGACATCCATGAACGCGTACGCTCGGGCTGCGCCCTCCGTGTTGTACTTTCCCTGATCGGTACACAATTTTGGTGCATGTGTACCAACATGGACATCCATGAACGCGTACGCTCGGGCTGCGCCCTCCGTGTTGTACTTTCCCTGATCGGTACACAATTTTGGTGCACGGCTATCCTGACCGGCAACTTGTACCAACATGGACATCCATGAACGCGTACGTAGTGTACTTTCCCTGATCGGTACACAATTTTGGTGCATGTGTACCAACATGGACATCCATGAACGCGTACGCTCGGGCTGCGCCCTCCGTGTTGTACTTTCCCTGATCGGTACACAATTTTGGTGCACGGCTATCCTGACCGGCAACTTGTACCAACATGGACATCCATGAACGCGTACGTAGTGTACTTTCCCTGATCGGTACACAATTTTGGTGCATGTGTACCAACATGGACATCCATGAACGCGTACGCTCGGGCTGCGCCCTCCGTGTTGTACTTTCCCTGATCGGTACACAATTTTGGTGCACGGCTATCCTGACCGGCAACTTGTACCAACATGGACATCATGAACGCGTACGTAGTGTACTTTCCCTGATCGGTACACAATTTTGGTGCATGTGTACCAACATGGACATCCATGAACGCGTACGCTCGGGCTGCGCCCTCCGTGTTGTACTTTCCCTGATCGGTACACAATTTTGGTGCATGTGTACCAACATGGACATCCATGAACGCGTACGCTCGGGCTGCGCCCTCCGTGTTGTACTTTCCCTGATCGGTACACAATTTTGGTGCACGGCTATCCTGACCGGCAACTTGTACCAACATGGACATCCATGAACGCGTACGTAGTGTACTTTCCCTGATCGGTACACAATTTTGGTGCATGTGTACCAACATGGACATCCATGAACGCGTACGCTCGGGCTGCGCCCTCCGTGTTGTACTTTCCCTGATCGGTACACAATTTTGGTGCATGTGTACCAACATGGACATCCATGAACGCGTACGCTCGGGCTGCGCCCTCCGTGTTGTACTTTCCCTGATCGGTACACAATTTTGGTGCACGGCTATCCTGACCGGCAACTTGTACCAACATGGACATCCATGAACGCGTACGTAGTGTACTTTCCCTGATCGGTACACAATTTTGGTGCACGGCTTAGGAAATGGGCTTAAAATGTTATCACTCAATCCATTTAATCTTGTTATAGTCGATACTTACCGTGCCGACCAAGTAGGACACGATACAAGGCAATGTTGTTTGAGTAATAATATATCCGCCATACATTTCAGTACAAAATTGCTCGGTCAGACCTACGGCGGGCCATAACTCGAATACTAAACGTCGCAGACATGGGTCGTAGAACAATTTTAAGCTCGTCTAATCATTCTCTATCCGATTCTGGATAGTGGTTTTTTGACCACTTTTCATCATTTTGTGACACCCCGAACCTAGGGACAGCTCCCTAGCTTTTTGCAAAAAAGTGCACCGAACGGGCCGGAGAGCTCGAGTAGTCAAAAAAATTTTTTTCGCTAAAAACCCTCAAAACGTGTCAGAAACACACCCTAGATGATGAAAAGTGCAACCAGAAAGTCAACCGACAACATGCCCGGGGGTACCAATTTGCTCTACGCGTCCCTAGGTAGGGTACTTTTTCATACAAACATCAATGTGCACGGTGCACAAAGTGCGCGGAACAAAAATTGCTCGGTCAGACCTACGGCGGGCCATAACTCGAATACTAAACGTCGCAGACATGGGTCGTAGAACAATTTTAAGCTCGTCTAATCATTCTCTATCCGATTCTGGATAGTGGTTTTTTGACCACTTTTCATCATTTTGTGACACCCCGAACCTAGGGACAGCTCCCTAGCTTTTTGCAAAAAAGTGCACCGAACGGGCCGGAGAGCTCGAGTAGTCAAAAAAATTTTTTTCGCTAAAAACCCTCAAAACGTGTCAGAAACACACCCTAGATGATGAAAAGTGCAACCAGAAAGTCAACCGACAACATGCCCGGGGGTACCAATTTGCTCTACGCGTCCCTAGGTAGGGTACTTTTTCATACAAACATCAATGTGCACGGTGCACAAAGTGCGCGGAACAAAAATTGCTCGGTCAGACCTACGGCGGGCCATAACTCGAATACTAAACGTCGCAGACATGGGTCGTAGAACAATTTTAAGCTCGTCTAATCATTCTCTATCCGATTCTGGATAGTGGTTTTTTGACCACTTTTCATCATTTTGTGACACCCCGAACCTAGGGACAGCTCCCTAGCTTTTTGCAAAAAAGTGCACCGAACGGGCCGGAGAGCTCGAGTAGTCAAAAAAATTTTTTTCGCTAAAAACCCTCAAAACGTGTCAGAAACACACCCTAGATGATGAAAAGTGCAACCAGAAAGTCAACCGACAACATGCCCGGGGGTACCAATTTGCTCTACGCGTCCCTAGGTAGGGTACTTTTTCATACAAACATCAATGTGCACGGTGCACAAAGTGCGCGGAACAAAAATTGCTCGGTCAGACCTACGGCGGGCCATAACTCGAATACTAAACGTCGCAGACATGGGTCGTAGAACAATTTTAAGCTCGTCTAATCATTCTCTATCCGATTCTGGATAGTGGTTTTTTGACCACTTTTCATCATTTTGTGACACCCCGAACCTAGGGACAGCTCCCTAGCTTTTTGCAAAAAAGTGCACCGAACGGGCCGGAGAGCTCGAGTAGTCAAAAAAATTTTTTTCGCTAAAAACCCTCAAAACGTGTCAGAAACACACCCTAGATGATGAAAAGTGCAACCAGAAAGTCAACCGACAACATGCCCGGGGGTACCAATTTGCTCTACGCGTCCCTAGGTAGGGTACTTTTTCATACAAACATCAATGTGCACGGTGCACAAAGTGCGCGGAACAAAAATTGCTCGGTCAGACCTACGGCGGGCCATAACTCGAATACTAAACGTCGCAGACATGGGTCGTAGAACAATTTTAAGCTCGTCTAATCATTCTCTATCCGATTCTGGATAGTGGTTTTTGACCACTTTTCATCATTTTGTGACACCCCGAACCTAGGGACAGCTCCCTAGCTTTTTGCAAAAAAGTGCACCGAACGGGCCGGAGAGCTCGAGTAGTCAAAAAAATTTTTTTCGCTAAAAACCCTCAAAACGTGTCAGAAACACACCCTAGATGATGAAAAGTGCAACCAGAAAGTCAACCGACAACATGCCCGGGGGTACCAATTTGCTCTACGCGTCCCTAGGTAGGGTACTTTTTCATACAAACATCAATGTGCACGGTGCACAAAGTGCGCGGAACAAAAATTGCTCGGTCAGACCTACGGCGGGCCATAACTCGAATACTAAACGTCGCAGACATGGGTCGTAGAACAATTTTAAGCTCGTCTAATCATTCTCTATCCGATTCTGGATAGTGGTTTTTTGACCACTTTTCATCATTTTGTGACACCCCGAACCTAGGGACAGCTCCCTAGCTTTTTGCAAAAAAGTGCACCGAACGGGCCGGAGAGCTCGAGTAGTCAAAAAAATTTTTTTCGCTAAAAACCCTCAAAACGTGTCAGAAACACACCCTAGATGATGAAAAGTGCAACCAGAAAGTCAACCGACAACATGCCGGGGGTACCAATTTGCTCTACGCGTCCCTAGGTAGGGTACTTTTTCATACAAACATCAATGTGCACGGTGCACAAAGTGCGCGGAACAAAAATTGCTCGGTCAGACCTACGGCGGGCCATAACTCGAATACTAAACGTCGCAGACATGGGTCGTAGAACAATTTTAAGCTCGTCTAATCATTCTCTATCCGATTCTGGATAGTGGTTTTTTGACCACTTTTCATCATTTTGTGACACCCCGAACCTAGGGACAGCTCCCTAGCTTTTTGCAAAAAAGTGCACCGAACGGGCCGGAGAGCTCGAGTAGTCAAAAAAATTTTTTTCGCTAAAAACCCTCAAAACGTGTCAGAAACACACCCTAGATGATGAAAAGTGCAACCAGAAAGTCAACCGACAACATGCCCGGGGGTACCAATTTGCTCTACGCGTCCCTAGGTAGGGTACTTTTTCATACAAACATCAATGTGCACGGTGCACAAAGTGCGCGGAACAAAAATTGCTCGGTCAGACCTACGGCGGGCCATAACTCGAATACTAAACGTCGCAGACATGGGTCGTAGAACAATTTTAAGCTCGTCTAATCATTCTCTATCCGATTCTGGATAGTGGTTTTTGACCACTTTTCATCATTTTGTGACACCCCGAACCTAGGGACAGCTCCCTAGCTTTTTGCAAAAAAGTGCACCGAACGGGCCGGAGAGCTCGAGTAGTCAAAAAAATTTTTTTCGCTAAAAACCCTCAAAACGTGTCAGAAACACACCCTAGATGATGAAAAGTGCAACCAGAAAGTCAACCGACAACATGCCCGGGGGTACCAATTTGCTCTACGCGTCCCTAGGTAGGGTACTTTTTCATACAAACATCAATGTGCACGGTGCACAAAGTGCGCGGAACAAAAATTGCTCGGTCAGACCTACGGCGGGCCATAACTCGAATACTAAACGTCGCAGACATGGGTCGTAGAACAATTTTAAGCTCGTCTAATCATTCTCTATCCGATTCTGGATAGTGGTTTTTTGACCACTTTTCATCATTTTGTGACACCCCGAACCTAGGGACAGCTCCCTAGCTTTTTGCAAAAAAGTGCACCGAACGGGCCGGAGAGCTCGAGTAGTCAAAAAAATTTTTTTCGCTAAAAACCCTCAAAACGTGTCAGAAACACACCCTAGATGATGAAAAGTGCAACCAGAAAGTCAACCGACAACATGCCCGGGGGTACCAATTTGCTCTACGCGTCCCTAGGTAGGGTACTTTTTCATACAAACATCAATGTGCACGGTGCACAAAGTGCGCGGAACAAAAATTGCTCGGTCAGACCTACGGCGGGCCATAACTCGAATACTAAACGTCGCAGACATGGGTCGTAGAACAATTTTAAGCTCGTCTAATCATTCTCTATCCGATTCTGGATAGTGGTTTTTTGACCACTTTTCATCATTTTGTGACACCCCGAACCTAGGGACAGCTCCCTAGCTTTTTGCAAAAAAGTGCACCGAACGGGCCGGAGAGCTCGAGTAGTCAAAAAAATTTTTTTCGCTAAAAACCCTCAAAACGTGTCAGAAACACACCCTAGATGATGAAAAGTGCAACCAGAAAGTCAACCGACAACATGCCCGGGGGTACCAATTTGCTCTACGCGTCCCTAGGTAGGGTACTTTTTCATACAAACATCAATGTGCACGGTGCACAAAGTGCGCGGAACAAAAATTGCTCGGTCAGACCTACGGCGGGCCATAACTCGAATACTAAACGTCGCAGACATGGGTCGTAGAACAATTTTAAGCTCGTCTAATCATTCTCTATCCGATTCTGGATAGTGGTTTTTTGACCACTTTTCATCATTTTGTGACACCCCGAACCTAGGGACAGCTCCCTAGCTTTTTGCAAAAAAGTGCACCGAACGGGCCGGAGAGCTCGAGTAGTCAAAAAAATTTTTTTCGCTAAAAACCCTCAAAACGTGTCAGAAACACACCCTAGATGATGAAAAGTGCAACCAGAAAGTCAACCGACAACATGCCCGGGGGTACCAATTTGCTCTACGCGTCCCTAGGTAGGGTACTTTTTCATACAAACATCAATGTGCACGGTGCACAAAGTGCGCGGAACAAAAATTGCTCGGTCAGACCTACGGCGGGCCATAACTCGAATACTAAACGTCGCAGACATGGGTCGTAGAACAATTTTAAGCTCGTCTAATCATTCTCTATCCGATTCTGGATAGTGGTTTTTTGACCACTTTTCATCATTTTGTGACACCCCGAACCTAGGGACAGCTCCCTAGCTTTTTGCAAAAAAGTGCACCGAACGGGCCGGAGAGCTCGAGTAGTCAAAAAAATTTTTTTCGCTAAAAACCCTCAAAACGTGTCAGAAACACACCCTAGATGATGAAAAGTGCAACCAGAAAGTCAACCGACAACATGCCCGGGGGTACCAATTTGCTCTACGCGTCCCTAGGTAGGGTACTTTTTCATACAAACATCAATGTGCACGGTGCACAAAGTGCGCGGAACAAAAATTGCTCGGTCAGACCTACGGCGGGCCATAACTCGAATACTAAACGTCGCAGACATGGGTCGTAGAACAATTTTAAGCTCGTCTAATCATTCTCTATCCGATTCTGGATAGTGGTTTTTTGACCACTTTTCATCATTTTGTGACACCCCGAACCTAGGGACAGCTCCCTAGCTTTTTGCAAAAAAGTGCACCGAACGGGCCGGAGAGCTCGAGTAGTCAAAAAAATTTTTTTCGCTAAAAACCCTCAAAACGTGTCAGAAACACACCCTAGATGATGAAAAGTGCAACCAGAAAGTCAACCGACAACATGCCCGGGGGTACCAATTTGCTCTACGCGTCCCTAGGTAGGGTACTTTTTCATACAAACATCAATGTGCACGGTGCACAAAGTGCGCGGAACAAAAATTGCTCGGTCAGACCTACGGCGGGCCATAACTCGAATACTAAACGTCGCAGACATGGGTCGTAGAACAATTTTAAGCTCGTCTAATCATTCTCTATCCGATTCTGGATAGTGGTTTTTTGACCACTTTTCATCATTTTGTGACACCCCGAACCTAGGGACAGCTCCCTAGCTTTTTGCAAAAAAGTGCACCGAACGGGCCGGAGAGCTCGAGTAGTCAAAAAAATTTTTTTCGCTAAAAACCCTCAAAACGTGTCAGAAACACACCCTAGATGATGAAAAGTGCAACCAGAAAGTCAACCGACAACATGCCCGGGGGTACCAATTTGCTCTACGCGTCCCTAGGTAGGGTACTTTTTCATACAAACATCAATGTGCACGGTGCACAAAGTGCGCGGAACAAAAATTGCTCGGTCAGACCTACGGCGGGCCATAACTCGAATACTAAACGTCGCAGACATGGGTCGTAGAACAATTTTAAGCTCGTCTAATCATTCTCTATCCGATTCTGGATAGTGGTTTTTTGACCACTTTTCATCATTTTGTGACACCCCGAACCTAGGGACAGCTCCCTAGCTTTTTGCAAAAAAGTGCACCGAACGGGCCGGAGAGCTCGAGTAGTCAAAAAAATTTTTTTCGCTAAAAACCCTCAAAACGTGTCAGAAACACACCCTAGATGATGAAAAGTGCAACCAGAAAGTCAACCGACAACATGCCCGGGGGTACCAATTTGCTCTACGCGTCCCTAGGTAGGGTACTTTTTCATACAAACATCAATGTGCACGGTGCACAAAGTGCGCGGAACAAAAATTGCTCGGTCAGACCTACGGCGGGCCATAACTCGAATACTAAACGTCGCAGACATGGGTCGTAGAACAATTTTAAGCTCGTCTAATCATTCTCTATCCGATTCTGGATAGTGGTTTTTGACCACTTTTCATCATTTTGTGACACCCCGAACCTAGGGACAGCTCCCTAGCTTTTTGCAAAAAAGTGCACCGAACGGGCCGGAGAGCTCGAGTAGTCAAAAAAATTTTTTTCGCTAAAAACCCTCAAAACGTGTCAGAAACACACCCTAGATGATGAAAAGTGCAACCAGAAAGTCAACCGACAACATGCCCGGGGGTACCAATTTGCTCTACGCGTCCCTAGGTAGGGTACTTTTTCATACAAACATCAATGTGCACGGTGCACAAAGTGCGCGGAACAAAAATTGCTCGGTCAGACCTACGGCGGGCCATAACTCGAATACTAAACGTCGCAGACATGGGTCGTAGAACAATTTTAAGCTCGTCTAATCATTCTCTATCCGATTCTGGATAGTGGTTTTTTGACCACTTTTCATCATTTTGTGACACCCCGAACCTAGGGACAGCTCCCTAGCTTTTTGCAAAAAAGTGCACCGAACGGGCCGGAGAGCTCGAGTAGTCAAAAAAATTTTTTTCGCTAAAAACCCTCAAAACGTGTCAGAAACACACCCTAGATGATGAAAAGTGCAACCAGAAAGTCAACCGACAACATGCCCGGGGGTACCAATTTGCTCTACGCGTCCCTAGGTAGGGTACTTTTTCATACAAACATCAATGTGCACGGTGCACAAAGTGCGCGGAACAAAAATTGCTCGGTCAGACCTACGGCGGGCCATAACTCGAATACTAAACGTCGCAGACATGGGTCGTAGAACAATTTTAAGCTCGTCTAATCATTCTCTATCCGATTCTGGATAGTGGTTTTTTGACCACTTTTCATCATTTTGTGACACCCCGAACCTAGGGACAGCTCCCTAGCTTTTTGCAAAAAAGTGCACCGAACGGGCCGGAGAGCTCGAGTAGTCAAAAAAATTTTTTTCGCTAAAAACCCTCAAAACGTGTCAGAAACACACCCTAGATGATGAAAAGTGCAACCAGAAAGTCAACCGACAACATGCCCGGGGGTACCAATTTGCTCTACGCGTCCCTAGGTAGGGTACTTTTTCATACAAACATCAATGTGCACGGTGCACAAAGTGCGCGGAACAAAAATTGCTCGGTCAGACCTACGGCGGGCCATAACTCGAATACTAAACGTCGCAGACATGGGTCGTAGAACAATTTTAAGCTCGTCTAATCATTCTCTATCCGATTCTGGATAGTGGTTTTTTGACCACTTTTCATCATTTTGTGACACCCCGAACCTAGGGACAGCTCCCTAGCTTTTTGCAAAAAAGTGCACCGAACGGGCCGGAGAGCTCGAGTAGTCAAAAAAATTTTTTTCGCTAAAAACCCTCAAAACGTGTCAGAAACACACCCTAGATGATGAAAAGTGCAACCAGAAAGTCAACCGACAACATGCCCGGGGGTACCAATTTGCTCTACGCGTCCCTAGGTAGGGTACTTTTCATACAAACATCAATGTGCACGGTGCACAAAGTGCGCGGAACAAAAATTGCTCGGTCAGACCTACGGCGGGCCATAACTCGAATACTAAACGTCGCAGACATGGGTCGTAGAACAATTTTAAGCTCGTCTAATCATTCTCTATCCGATTCTGGATAGTGGTTTTTTGACCACTTTTCATCATTTTGTGACACCCCGAACCTAGGGACAGCTCCCTAGCTTTTTGCAAAAAAGTGCACCGAACGGGCCGGAGAGCTCGAGTAGTCAAAAAAATTTTTTTCGCTAAAAACCCTCAAAACGTGTCAGAAACACACCCTAGATGATGAAAAGTGCAACCAGAAAGTCAACCGACAACATGCCCGGGGGTACCAATTTGCTCTACGCGTCCCTAGGTAGGGTACTTTTTCATACAAACATCAATGTGCACGGTGCACAAAGTGCGCGGAACAAAAATTGCTCGGTCAGACCTACGGCGGGCCATAACTCGAATACTAAACGTCGCAGACATGGGTCGTAGAACAATTTTAAGCTCGTCTAATCATTCTCTATCCGATTCTGGATAGTGGTTTTTTGACCACTTTTCATCATTTTGTGACACCCCGAACCTAGGGACAGCTCCCTAGCTTTTTGCAAAAAAGTGCACCGAACGGGCCGGAGAGCTCGAGTAGTCAAAAAAATTTTTTTCGCTAAAAACCCTCAAAACGTGTCAGAAACACACCCTAGATGATGAAAAGTGCAACCAGAAAGTCAACCGACAACATGCCCGGGGGTACCAATTTGCTCTACGCGTCCCTAGGTAGGGTACTTTTTCATACAAACATCAATGTGCACGGTGCACAAAGTGCGCGGAACAAAAATTGCTCGGTCAGACCTACGGCGGGCCATAACTCGAATACTAAACGTCGCAGACATGGGTCGTAGAACAATTTTAAGCTCGTCTAATCATTCTCTATCCGATTCTGGATAGTGGTTTTTTGACCACTTTTCATCATTTTGTGACACCCCGAACCTAGGGACAGCTCCCTAGCTTTTTGCAAAAAAGTGCACCGAACGGGCCGGAGAGCTCGAGTAGTCAAAAAAATTTTTTTCGCTAAAAACCCTCAAAACGTGTCAGAAACACACCCTAGATGATGAAAAGTGCAACCAGAAAGTCAACCGACAACATGCCCGGGGGTACCAATTTGCTCTACGCGTCCCTAGGTAGGGTACTTTTTCATACAAACATCAAAGTGCGCTTAGCAAAAGTTCTCCGTCAGACCTACGGCGGGCCATAACTCGAAAACTAAACGTCGCAGACATGGGTCGTAGAACAATTTTAAGTTCGTCTAATGATTCTACATCCGATTCTGGATAGTGGTTTTTTGACCACTTTTCAAAATTTTGTGACACCCCAAACCTAGGGGCAGCTCCCTAGCTTTTGTCAAAAAATGGTCACCGAACGGGCCGGAGAGCTCGAGTAGTCAAAAAATTTTTTTTCGCCAAAATCACTGAAAACGTGTAGAAAACGCATTTTAGATGATGAAAAGTGAAACCAGAACGTCAAACAACAACTTTTTTGGGGGTACCCTTTTTACTCTACGGGCCCCTAGGTAAGGCGCGCCATTAGCGCTTCCTCTCGAGTTCCCAACTTTTGCCCTCCTGGGAACATGATCATTTGTTCATTGCCTACTATAGGGAGGGTACCTTGCTCCGAGGTCAAAAATGAAAATTTCACCAAATCGTAGTTTTTACCTCTATTTTGTCGTAGGAGCATGGTTTGAGGTGTCGGTGGGTCATTTCGGCCCCCATTTGGGTCATACGTCCCCTCCCCGATTTAGTTCGTCGTATGACCATAGTCCGAACTTATGAAGCAAAAGTGGTGTCTGGTGGTGTCTGCCGATGATCTTAACCTATGATTTCGAGTTGATATGCGTATATTAGAGTAAAATTAGGCCTTGTAGTACACGGCTTATGCCCCGGACTAGGTGTCCCGGGGACAAAATCTCGAAAATTACAGACACCCCAGCATCGCTTAAGGTGGTCAGTAGCAAATATATTTTTGGGTCTTCGGACCCATGAAGAGACAGTAGCTGGCTAGTTTGCTGTACTCTTACGCTGAGAACTGGCAGCGTAGAGGGTCTACGGACCCTGAAAGGACCTACCCAACCTTTCAAAAAGCTCCCTGGAGCGGTACATCACGGGTCTACGGACCCTAAGACTTCGTCGTGATGGTTTCAAGCATAAAAGTCGTAACAGTTTAAGAGGTTTTCGTAAGCGTATATTAAATGCATGCTTGAAACTAAGCTTCGTTGTCTTTAAACACTGCAAGACCAATCGAACTTTTTAGGGAAACTCGAAGGATTCACGCTAAGCTCGATGAGCTATTAAGGGTAGTGGTGCATGGTTTGTCGGCGTTCCTTGGATCTAATCCATTGAACAAATGTGTCTGGGGTCATGGTGCAGGTAAAATAGCGTGATGAAACCGGGTTTCCTTACCAAATGTGGCATAACTTTCCCTGAGAGCGAAGCTCAGACCCACGTAGGGGAGAGCAAAGTGGAACTTAAATGTTCTATGCAGCAAATGTTCGCCATGCGGATAAACAAGTTGGAATAGCTCAATGTAGTGTAATGCAAACACGAATCGCAATTAACGATAAGGGGACCCAGAAGCAATTCTGCGGAACCCTCGGGGGAGGTGTGAGTTGATATAATTAGAGGTGATAGTCCAAGTTGTTCGAGCTCCGGCTCGGCAGCCGATACGAGGTTCCTGTTGAGCTTGTACATCGCGCAGAGGCGCCGTTCGGTTCTAGCAATGATTCCCGCCACCATGTTTCATGCGTGCAGAGGTCCGTTAGAGCTCGAGCAATGTGTCCCGCCGTGATTACGAAAAAGTTTAACAGTTGACTAAGTTGGGGGTGTGTTCAAGTAATCGCGCAGAGATGCCGATCGGTTTCTAGCAATGTTTCCCGTCACAAGGTGGTATTGGCACCTGTGCAGAGTGACCGTTAGCAATGTCTCCCGTATCACGGTGGTGTTCTACCACTAGTGCAGAGTGACCGCTAGCAATGTCTCCCGTCACAAGGTGGTAGCCCAGTAGTGCAGAGAAGCCGCTAGCAAGTCTCCCGTCACAGAGTAAGCAGGTCCGCGAAGTGCAGAGTAGCCGTTAGCAATGTCTCCCGTATCACGGTGGTATCATTCCACTAGTGCAGAGTGACCGCTAGCAATGCTTCCCGACACACGGCGGTAGCTTACGCAGTGCAGAGAGACTCAGGAGCAAAGTCTTCCGACACACGGTGGTAACTCGACGAGGTGCAGAGTAACCGTTAGCAATGTCTCCCGTATCACGGTGGAGTTCTTCCACTAGTGCAGAGTGACCGCTAGCAATGTTTCCCGACACATCGAAGGAGTAGATCCACGAAGTGCAGAAAGATCGCTGAACCAATCAATGCATCCCGTCGTGGAGAGCTTACACGCCCGTAGGACAAAACAGTGGGGTGTATCCAAGTGAAACATTAGTATACATGAGAGTGCAGAGTACCGATTGGACTATAGTGGTCAAAACGCAGCCGGGTAATTCAACTCTGTAGCCGTACAAAGGTATCCGCCTGTTAGAAGGACACCGTACGGTTTACAGTTTTAACAAAAATGCAGCCGCGGTAATTTCAACCCAACCCACTATAGCCATTCAATGTATCCGTCATAATCATGTATACCGATCGGAGTAGCCAAAGACAATGTTCGTCTAGTGTTGTTGGGGTGTATGCGCGCAGAGATGCCGTTCGGTTTAAAGCAATGTTTCCCGTCACGAGGTGGTATTGGCACCTGTGCAGAGTGACCGTTAGCAATGTCTCCCGTATCACGGTGGAGTTCTTCCACTAGTGCAGAGTGACCGCTAGCAATGTCTCCCGTCACAAGGTGGTAGCCCAGCAGTGCAGAGAAGCCGCTTTCAGCAATGTTTCCCGTCACGAGGTGGTATTGGCACCTGTGCAGAGTGACCGTTAGCAATGTCTCCCGTATCACGGTGGAGTTCTTCCACTAGTGCAGAGTGACCGCTAGCAATGTCTCCCGTCACAAGGTGGTAGCCCAGCAGTGCAGAGAAGCCGCTGTAGCAAAGTCTCCCGTATCACGGTGGAGTTCTTCCACTAGTGCAGAGAGATCGCTGAACCGTGCAATGTGTCCCGTCGTGCGCACCCGTTCGACCAGATGTAACAAGTTGGGGTGCAAGTTGCAAGTTCACGCGCAGAGATGCCGTTCGGTTTAAAGCAATGTTTCCCGTCACGAGGTGGTATTGGCACCTGTGCAGAGTGACCGTTAGCAATGTCTCCCGTATCACGGTGGAGTTCTTCCACTAGTGCAGAGTGACCGCTAGCAATGTCTCCCGTCACATTGGTGGTAGCCCAGCAGTGCAGAGAAGCCGCTTTCAGCAATGTTTCCCGTCACGAGGTGGTATTGGCACCTGTGCAGAGTGACCGTTAGCAATGTCTCCCGTATCACGGTGGAGTTCTTCCACTAGTGCAGAGTGACCGCTAGCAATGTCTCCCGTCACATTGGTGGTAGCCCAGCAGTGCAGAGAAGCCGCTGTAGCAAAGTCTCCCGTATCACGGTGGTATCATTCCACTAGTGCAGAGAGATCGCTGAACCGTTCAATGTGTCCCGTCGTGGTGTGCTTGTAGCGAGCACGTAGGATACACCTTGCTTTGTTGGTTGGGATAGGAGTGGTCGCGCAACTGCCTCCACGCCGCAGAGTGCCAGTTCGGATTGAAGGTCAACTTTAGCCGTTCAATGCATCAGTCGGTGGGTGTTCAGATGGCATCACAACTTCCCCTAGGTGCTCAAGTTGGTTGGGTTGCTAAACATATACACATGCGCAGAGTATCGTACGAACTAGCAAAGTCTCCCGTCACGGTGGTAAAGTAATGAGTACCATGCAGTGCAGAGAGATCGTTAGTGCGTGCAATGTACCAGTCGAAGTGTTGTGTTCGCGCATGCGCAGAGTATCGTACGAACTAGCAAAGTCTCCCGTCACGGTGGTTGAGAGTCCCATGCAGTGCAGAGAGATCGTTAGTGCGTGCAATGTACCAGTCGATGTGCAACGTACGGGCATGCGCAGAGTATCGTACAAGCTAGCAAAGTCTCCCGTCACGGTGGTGTGAGTGACATGCAGTGCAGAGAGATCGTTAGTGAGTGCAATGTACCAGTCGATGTCGTACCAGCATACAACCCCCGCTTAGAGGCCCGTGCTCAAAGAGGTCAAGCAAGAGTGCGCAGAGTGCCGTACCGGCCTAGCAATGTCTCCAGACAGACGTTGGGGGGACACCCCCGACGCAGTGCAGAGAGATCGCTAGCCGTGTGCAATGCATCCGACGTTGCCTGCTTGTGCCTTAGCGAGAGTGGCGCCAACGACGCTCCGGCGTCAGAGAACAAATCTCGGTGGTCACGGGGGACTTGCGCCTCGCGTGATCAAGAGTGTAGTTCGTGTTCAAGCAATTGACTCGAATTCTGGTTGATCCTACCAGTGATATACGCTCGTCTCAAAGGTTAAGCATGCATGTCTAAGTACAAGCTTCCTAGAAAGTGTGAAACCGCATAAGGCTCAGTAC
>NW_024428660.1:12500-20590 GCF_017562075.2 Anopheles merus | reverse complement strand
GAGCGCACTAACCGGCACCTCAGCTCATACACACACACACACACGCACAAAAAGACCTGCTTAACGGGGGCCATTAGCGCATTAGCTCCCCTTCGTCGCCCCCCGCCAAACCTGCCCGAAACGGCACCAAACGGTAGCAGCGGTCCCGCAACACAGCTATGGATGAGGAAATCGTCCCGCGCACATTCCGCGAAAGGGCACTGTTCTACACTACCGCCTTCTTTTCTGCTTGGCACGTTCAGCCTGTCGTGCTTTCCTCTTCCTGGTGCCGTTCGTGATCGAGCCCGCCGCGTTCCAGACGATCTTCATGCAGTTCGACGAGTCGCCGGCCCTGTGCGTGACCGCCTACAATGAGCATCTGTACGGGGCGAAGAACTGCTCCCTGGCGTCGTGTCGCGAAGGCTGCACCAAGGACATCTACTGAGTGTCAGCAGATACGCGTCAATTACAAGACGGCCGCCCGCTAGCGGCGGCCGCCGCCAGGGAGGCAGCCGGCGGTGACAACGGCCAGCTCAACGCCGGCACCATCGTCGGCGGCGGCGGCGGGCACGAGCGCTTCAACAAACCCCACGGGTGATAGTAGCATTAGTCGGGAGGAGAATAGTAGAGATAATAGTATAGCTAGTAGTTCCAATAGCGTAGCCAAGCCGGGCGGCGGCGGCAGCAGTAGCCAACCGATCAGCACGTCCGACGGTGGTGGTGGCGCGTCCCGGGCGCTGGCCGGTAGCAATAGCCGTACGGCAGTGCGCTGAACCGGTTCGAGCGGGCGATCCGGGCCGACTACTACGACTACGGCGACGCGCTGCTGGAGGGCGGCAACGGGCTGGGCGGCGGGTACGGCGACTCGAGCACGGCTTCATCAGCTCGATCATCGACGACGAGAACGCGTTCATCGAGTACCCGGAGGAGATGACCGGGCTGATGGGCAACAACTCGGAATGGTACTTTACCGGGGCCCGGCTCTATCCGAACGTGAAGGGCTGCGGCTACCCGCCCATACTGAACTGCACCATCTGGACGAAGAAGTACTGGACGATCGGGACCAACTTCAGCTGCTACTACTCGCGCGTCGATCCCGAGCTGGTGATCAGCGATCTGGACATGTGGCAGAACACGCTCAACCTGGTGTACGCGATGGCGATCCCGATACCGTCGTTCATCACTCGGTCATCTACCTGGCGTTCGCGTACTTTGTCATCTTCAACGAGGACGAGGAGGCCGGCCTGCTGGACAAGAACGGCGAGGACGAGGCCGGCGAGGACGATCTCGAGCAGGAGACGGACGAGGCAACGACAACAAGATCAACAACGAGAACGAGGTCGAGGTGACGGCGAACCACATCAACGAAAAGCAGCAGCAGCAGCAGCAGTCGATGGACGATGAGAATGGTGTGCACACGACCACCACCACCACACCGGTCCAGCCACTGCCGAACGGTACGGCCAACTCGATCAACAACACCAACACGACGGCGACCACCAACACGAACGGTTCGTCCAAACCGATCACACCGAACTCCACCTCCGACCTGAACTCGTTCGGCCACCAGCTGAAGGTGAAGATGGCGGACGAGATGTCGCGCGAAAGCATCGACGGTGGGCTGCTGTCCAACTCGGCCTCCTACCAAGGGTAGGTATCATCGTACCGTTCGTACACGTCCGTACCTGTGCTGTTGATTTCTGTTGCGATTTCGTTTTCCTTGCTTAGTTCGGTACGAGGTGTATGTCTGTGTATGTATGTGTACCTTAGTGATGTGCTTCTGAAGCGCACCCACCACTCTGATCTGTCTTCAACTATTGTTAGTCCCATTCCGACTCTGGCAAAATGAGAACCACTAGTTCCGCCTGGAGTATGAGTAGTTCGAAGTTGTCGGGAGTCGTCCGGAGTCGTCCGTAGTTGTTCAGAGACATCCGGAGTCATCCGGAGTTGTCTGGAGACGTCCGAATTCACCCTGAGTTGTCCGGAGTTGTCCGGAGTCGCCCGGAGTTGTCCGTGGTCGGAGTCGCCTGGAGTCATCCGGAGTTGTCTGGAGACGGCCGAATTCGCCCTGAGTTGTCCGGAGATATCCGGAGTCGTCCGGAGTTGTCCGAGGTTGGAGTCGTCCGGAGTTATCCGAGTCGTCCGGAGTTGTACTGATTTCCTGGAGTCGGAGTTCGTCCTAAGTCGTCCAGAGTTCGTCTGGAGTTGGCTGGAGTTGCCCGGAGTCGAAGTCGTTGGAAGTCATCCAAAGTCTATTGGAGTCGACTAAAATCGGAGTCGGTTGTAGTCAACCGGAGCCATCTAGAGCTATGTGCTTAAGATTATTTCGTTGTGTGTATTTTTTGTCTTTACTTTGCGCGTGCATTTTTGTTTCGAAGACCGACTCCGGCCGACTCCAGATGACTACGGACGACTTCCTACGATTCCGGACGAATCCGACTCTCGCCGACTCCGGACGAATCCGACTCTTCCGACTCCGGACGACTCCCGACGACTTCGGACCACTCCGGATGACTCTGGATAATGCTATGCTTTTTTATCTTCCCGAGTCAGTTCTGAAATTTTCTTAAGTTGTCCGAAGTTGACTCCGGATTTTGCCAACTAAACCCATCACTATGACCTAGGCAGGATTAGCAGCCCCGCCCGACCGTTACCGCCGGTTGTTAATTTCGTTCGCCACTCCAAACTGTCCGCATCGCTTTTCTGCGACGGGTTCAGACAAGGGAATTAGCGTTCGGCGGAGGTAGGAGACAGACCCTGTCAGTATCGGTTTTGGAATGTTTCAATATGCCGGCAAGCCAGCCGTTGCCCCCCAATCGTTTCGGAAATCGGGTAGACATGGAAGAAGCCTGTGTTGGGGCTGCTAACCGTGTCCCTTGTTTGAACGTTGAAACAACAGCTGCTCTTCTTTATGGTGCATAATTGCGATATGCCATTTGGGTGTCGTCGCTTCATCGAAAAAGAAATACTGACGTCGCGACACGTGCTACCTTCCGTCGTAGCATTTTTCCTGCGCTTCATTTTCCCGCATGCTAAAATCATCGTACCAATGCATACCAGCCCTCGGTCGGAATGTCGGCAACCCCTTCTTGTTTGATGGTCGTGTGTAGTAGTAGCAGTAGTAGAAGGGGTGGAGGGGGGCATACAGTAGTCGCATTGTGATGGTGCAGAATGTGTCATCGATCAGAGTATCAGAGTAGCACTGATGGGGTGGTGGTGGGAGACCCGGTGAGCGGCCAAATTAGCGGTCGCCAATGGGTTTAGCTCAGCGATTATCGATCGCACAGACAGGGCGCGAGCTGGTGCCCCGTTCTAGTGGCGCCTCGTCTAGAATTAACGTTCCACTTCCATTCGGTCGATGGAACGGGTGGTTCCTGGTTGGTGGTGAAGGGCTATGGTAAATGGTATGAAGTTCCTTGTTCCCGGTTCCCCGTCCCGATTATACGCCACGGCGAGCCGGCAGTAGTGGCGACGGTTGCATGACGATTATTGCATGACCGTGGCTGCATACACACAAATGCACACCGCACACCGACATTTGCGAGCGCTCCAAATGTGTCGACGTGTCCTCACGGCAAATGGGGCATGGATGCAATTTTCTGCGAGATTTTAATTCAATTTTTGGCGCCAAAATTCACTCCACCAAAGCCAAAAGCTGATTTGCATGTCATCGTTGTTGTCGCCGGGCTCCGGGACTATTATGCGAGTGTGTGGCCGATATAGTGGCCCGCGCACCGGGCGATCATTTCCCTCGCCGACGACACTGGCCAAGAATAAGCAATTGAATTGGCCGGTGCCATACGTGCCCGGGCCCCCAGTCTAGTGTGATACTGCCTCCAAACGTGCGGCTTGGAGAGTTTGTGTGTGTGTGTGTTCGTTTGTCCGTTGTGCTCTATTTTAAATAGGATCAAGGTATTTAGGTATTTGATTGAAACATTGTTGGTCCGAAAATTCGTTCTATTAATTTAGATTGAATTGTTTAAAGGTCGAAGCCTTTGCGTCGTTTCAGATTGGTCGCGTTTCCATTTCGATTCTCACCATTTCAATTCACTAATCACACCATTACCTTCCCTTTCACTCTCTCTCTATCTCTCTCTGTTTTTAGAAACTTGAGCAAGACGATGACGACCAGTATCTCGACTCCGCCTGGTCCGATAGCCGCAGTCTGAAACGTCAAGTGCATGGTCTGGAGGACGTTAAGTTTAAATTTACGAAGTAAGAGTCTGCTTATCTTATGATTGTTGACGCGGCCCTGGCGCGCGGAACTCCACTGCTAGAAGGATACCGCTGGGTGCGCCTTTTCGACACCGACCTCTGCAAGGCTGGCAAAGGGACTGCAAGCGAAACAACCAACCTTTCACTAATACCCACAAATACACACGCAAATACAGCTGCTAGCTACGGGCCATGGAAAAAGGGAGCAGTGCGACAACCAATTAGGAGCGGCGAGGCGATGGATGCTAAACCTGCACACAAACTGCACCGAACGCCGTGGTGGTACGCTTCATTTGACAACATTTGGCCCCGCAACATTAAACCACTATGGCATAGCTGACGCGCTACTACAGCCAGCAGATGTGCGGTGCGGGTTGATCGTTACGAAATGCCGCCGACTGCTGTGTGCAGCACACACGACCTGGCCGGCCTGGCCAGGAGAGCGGAATCATTGTAAGCCGAATAACTACGTTTCATTTTGGGAACTGTTTATGCTGATCGCTTTTTAACTTTAGATGTAAAAAACAAAGCAAACAAAACCGTACATATATTACATATAAACATACAAGAGCATGGAGTCGGCTTGCGTAGTAGTCAAACAGCACGTGTAGGCCAAAGGAACACTTGAAAAATGTTATAAAAAAGCCACTCTACTCTACCAATCTACCTGCACCAGTCTACGGTGTAGGTGTGGGGCGGTTACATGTATAAAACGGAAAACTCTCTCCTTTGTTTCATAAACAAATGCCTCTCGTTGTTATGGGTTTTTGCTCCAGTTAGCTGCTATATTAGTGAGATGCGAGTGAATCTGTAAGGATCGGTAGGGAGTGGAAGCTGAAAGCTGTTTCGCAAACACACTATACTCTGCCTCGTAGCCGTGAATGATGCGGATGGACCTTAGTAGAAGCCGGTAGAACGAGATAAAGACACGTAGAGGTGAAAGCGTCCGATACACGCTGCCCCCGTTCGTTCGTGACGTGTAGGGCCGTAGTGCAAACAAGCATTGGAAGGATCTAGTTGAGTCACGCTAAGATGCAATATTTTACCTGCAATCTGCAATATGGTTTGTGTAAGAATTTCGATACACACACACACACGACGCATCAACTGTTGATAGATTTTTACTGAACTTTAGAAAAGATGCTTTAGCGAGATGAGCGTTACGTCACTGAGCAGTACGATTACTTAGCACACTGTCTCATACACTCACACACAGACACATACACACACATTGATTGTAGCATAGACTCTTGAAGAATAGCTGAAATTGGTAGCATGCAATAGGAAGAAAAGTGTAAAGGGAGGAGGAATGTCGAAGGGAGCAAGCACAAATGCATAATTACCATAGTCGGCACCGCTCACCAGAATAACGAAAAGTTTAAAAATAGAAGAGAAAGAATTAAATGAAAACGGCAAAACGAATGCTAACGACATTTCCGTTCTCATTCTATAGCAAAATGGTCGTGTAGCTAAGGCGGGTTTTATATGGCAAGTGCGTGATTCGAGGGGAAATTAGCATACCCAAAACTGCATCTAAATTGTTTCGTAGACTAGGAAATCAGAACATGATACAAAAAGCCGCCAGCAGGAGAGAGAATGTGAGATAATGAGAGAGAAAGAGAGAGAGAAAAAGGGAAAGAAAATGTTTTAATTTTATTATCTTCTCATAGGTTTGGTATTGGTGGCATTCAACAATGGGTCGTTTTTTTTTAATGGACTGCATCATTAATGCTACAAAACAAAGACAAAAAACAAACTTACTCGATTCAGCAATGCTTCGGTAGATAAAGACCCAACGGTACGTTTTTAACTGCAACATATAACAAAACAGTCCCCATCAACTTATTTTTTATCGAACCGGACTGAATACAGAGAATGCAGATAGTCATATGTATACTGCGTAGCTATGTACGTAATGCTCCTGTAAAGCTTTTAAAGTTAGTTGTAATAGGACGATAGTACGCAAAGTGGCGCATTGCACAATGCTTTCCATAGCACAAACTCGTTGACAGAAAATCCATTGGTGTAGGTATTTTCTTTTTCGTTTGTTTTGTTCGTTTTCTTATGCAATTGTTTTGATCTTTTATTTCAATATTATAAACATTTGATATTTGATTTTTTTTAACTTTTATCGATTTGTTTCTTGTCCCCAGATGTTCACATTCACACTTACCTCATTTCGCCCTTTTTTGCTTATTATTCCGGTTCACTTTGGTTATCTTACTAAAAGTAAAAAAAAACCCTTGTAAAAATGTCTGAACTCAAATCAATCAAATACCTAAAAAACAGACAAAACAAAACAAAAAAAAACGATAAGAAGAAACAGAGAAAGAAGAATAAAAAGAAACAAATGCAAACAAAAGCAAAACTAAGCAACAAAAAGCACATACAAATAGTTATAAATTTCCAAATTTTAGCATGCAAACTACAAGCTATTTATTGAGAACTAAAACGAGTGAAACTGGTTGACGATATAAGCGAGAAAAAGAGCAAAAGAGAGGAGAGAGAGATAGAGGGGAACTAAGACGATAAGCTCTGGTACACTAAAAGCATGTTTAAAATCCCATAAAAGCTTTGCCAAGTGTAAAAGCTTGAACTCACAAGACGGACACAAGGCTAGATTATAACTATTCATATATTAATAAAACCAACAAAAAAACAACAACAATTTAAAACAACCCACACAATGAAGCAGCATAATGAACGTAGGTGGAACGGCAAAAAGAGGTTTGAAAATCATACAAAATTCCGCTAAGCTCATAAGATATAGCTCATAATCGACTGCGTAAAACATTCTCATTGGTCATTTGAATTTTGAGAAAGCTTTGCGTAAACTTTATGTAAAGAAATTACAATTGCACTCAAACACGCATAAGGGAAAAGACCTCCTGCTAATAATAGGATGGAACGTAATGTTACTGTTTGAGCTTATTCTATTTTTTCTTTTGATTACCGACCCTTTGACTGTCGATCGAAAAATCTCATCGGAGCTTAGCGAGTCGAGTTTACAATTTGCGCATCGTATTACCCGCCCAGGACGAGGCTCCGGTTCGTTGCAGGCTCTTAACGACTTAACACTACCACCGTCCGTTCCCAAAAAAAAAAAAAACAGAATAAAAAAGAATTGTGTCCATTTCGTAGACAGCTTGTGCTCAATCAGGTTATACAGCAATCCAGTCCATAAGCTCGCCCGATAGGTAAATCTGATAATGAACTACCAGTAAAAAAGAAGCAAAACGCAATAAAAACAGTCACGAAAGCAGATTTAGGAATGCAAAAAGAAATATGTTTGTACATAAATAAACAGGGTTTTACCAACTTTCTCAAAGCAGAAACATTACTACAAAACAACACAAAATCCCACAGACACCGTCACAGAAGCAAAATAGGAAAGCGTTAAAATTACACCATGAAAACCTTTCGAGCGGTACCGAGAGAGTGAAAAATACCTTCAATCCAACCGATCTTCTTATTTTGTGTATTGAGGGGGAGACAAAACAGAAGCGACTTTAAAGAAACGTTGGTTTCCGACCAAAGAAATCCAAAGACATGTTTGCTGATAATATGGCCAGCAATGCGTTTGGCGTATCACATTCTACTTAACATTGACAGAAGTTTAACATTGTGACCATGCCACATGGAGCCATCCTGCTGCTGTTGTAAACTGTTAACTACTGCTGCTGCTACTGCTGCTGCTAGCCTAGCGGTAGTAGCCGCCGCATAGGAGTGGCAGGGCGGTCCGTTTTGGTTTGAAATTTAAAGTATATTTCCAATGATATGTATTGCCTTGTGATTGCTATTTTTAAGTTAAGAGTGAACTCACGATAAGCGAAATCTAAGCCGGCATGAGTAAAAAAAAACTATTGAGAATAAATAAAATGTGAAAGCTTTACTCG
>NW_024428660.1:0-7500 GCF_017562075.2 Anopheles merus | reverse complement strand
GTTCGTTGCGGTACCAACGAAATAAATAGAGAGTGCAACACATTTCTTAGAACAAAATAAGAAAACATAGCGTGTTCTTAAAGAAATTGTAAGGAAGTTAAATCTGTGTTTGATCGCATCGTGTGTGCCGTGACTTCGTCTCTAGAAGCTTTCCCTCTAGCCGTGCTTCACTAAGTCTAACTAAACCTAAGTTACATCGTGGGGGAAAAACCTTAAAAACTAAGACCTTAAACCGTGTCCAGCATGCACTGCACTGCTTGTTGATTAACATAACGTTGTAAATAAATCGATTCGCTCTCTGACTGAATCTTGTTATGCGCATCAAAATGCGAGAGAAAAATTCCCACCGGGAAAAATACTGGGAAAACAGGATAAGGAATTAAAAGTAAAATTGCTATTCGACAGAAGGAACCTTTAGCTTGGTTTAGGGGGAGAAATGCAACTGGTCAAGGGTGGTTTGGGGTGGTTTTTGGGCTGGAAATGCGTGCACTTTCCTTGCCAAGGATATGCGCGCGTGTCAATAGGCCGTGCAGAGTATTGTAGTACTCTTTGTCTTATAATAATAGCTAAAACTGCTGTGGGGTGATGATGACGCTTAACGTTTTGTACTTTCATCAGGAGAAGGATCAGAACTGCGGGTGCTAGTAAAGGAAAGGATGAGATGGAGAGCTATTGTTAGTTGTCTCACTGGGGAATGGGGACCCTTCTGCTCTCGGTCATACTAAGAAAGAAGCTAAAATATAAAGATCTCTCTCTTGTTAAAAACCTAGCCTATCTTCTAACAGTAGACCTCATATGTACACACAGACCACCTGTCTGTTAATTTTATACGTTTTTTGTCGGCCTCGCCATTGTACTAAACCCTAGTTCCTTACACTTTACATTCCTTACACGCTACTGCCAATCGCTAGACGTCGTCTCCGCCACTGAGCATCGACTCGTAACCCGATTCCGCAAGCGAGAACACACTTTTCGCACACAGCGTGTCAGGATCGCGGACAGGTACTAGCGTTGCATGGTTAGTAAGCAGATCCACCGTCAACAGGTCATCGGCCGGCTCCACCCCACCTCCGGGGTCGGCCAGTAGCGCGTTAGTGTGTGGATTGGGCGGAGATGTGCTTACCGATTCGCTATTGCACAACGGTACTACCGGGGGCGGTAACGACGGTGACGATTTGGAGGCTTCCGCATTGGACCCGTCGTTCAGCCCGTAGGCACAGCTCTCATGCCCCGCCGGAACGCTAGACGCTTTCGCTGAGAATCTTCCCCGTTCAGATCTGCGTACAGCTGCTGGACACTGTCGAGGAAGCTGCTTCCGTCGTCCAGGTTGAGTCCAGCCCACCGAGCCGGCTGGCAGTGTCGGCCCGCGGCAAATCCTCCCGCTCGTCCGTTTGCTCCTCGAACACGATCTTGCGCTTTCGATTTTGCGCTTCTGCCGGTTACGATCGCTTGCCGCCTGCTCGTGGCCATCACCGTCCGGCGGCAGCAGCTCACCGAGCGCTTCCAGCTCTTTGTGGTGCCGTTTGCGGCTCAGCAGCCGCAGCTCGATCTCGCTGGCCGCGGACAGCCGCAGCGGGTCCGGGTTTTTGTTACATATCTGCACGTTGTTGGTGTTGGCCAGCATTAGCATGGAGAGGAAGAACCGGGCCGTACTGTGGGGCGGCTTGTGCTCCAGCACCCGCTCGAGCGTGATCGCTTCCGCGCCGAGCGGTGCGGTTGGATCGAACGTGTCAATAATTTCCGTGCCGTACGCGTGTATGTCGAAGTGATTGCGCTTCTCCGACTCGATCAGAATCGGTTTCAGCTTCCGGTGCCATTGGCTACCTTGTCGAAGCGTTCCTTCGCCTCGTGCATGCTTTGCTGGATGCGAGCGTTCGCTTCGTCCGTGTGCTCTTGCAGCGGCTCATGCTGTACGGCGGGGCCGGGTGCGGACGGTTCCGGCGGTTGCGTCTCCTCGTTCGTCACACTGTCCGCGGTGGTGGGGCGGGGAACCGCTTCAGTATCACTGTCTGCTGCACCTCCATCTTCGGGAGGGGCTCGAGCCGGGGGCTTACGGGTGGTGTACAGGAGTCTTTCCCATTCGTACGTTCGACCGTGTCGGATATGCCGGAATCGCACGACAGTGTGCGGGTCGGTGTGGCCGGTAGCGATGCTCCAACCGCTCTTCTGTTCGGGCTGCTGGTTAGAAGTTTCGCCTTTCCCGGCATTCCTTTGAACCATTCTTCGGCCGCTTTGCGGGCGGAGAGGATTTCCTCCTCGTCGAAGCCTTCAAAGTCCGGCTCCGGTGTGGATGATTTCTTTTGCCGCGCGGGGACAATTCCGCACTTGCAGGAGCACTTTTTGTTCGTTTATTGTTCGGTTTTAGTTGTGGTTGATCGGTTTCATCGTCATCAAAGCCAAGAAAATCTACAACAAGAGCGCGCATGGGCGAGTTATCTAATTTGCGAAAGATTCTTAAACGACCTTGGAACTTACCTTCCAGGTTCGGGGTTGATGGTCGCGCGAGTGATTCAGCCGTCGGCTTTAGACTGTGCAGCTCGATCGTTTGCATTTGTTTTCTCCGTTCCTCCTGGCGTTTGGCAAGCTGCAAGAGTAAAAAACACATGATGTAATGAAGAATTGCACAATTCGTGCAAACCGCAGACGCAGCGGGTCACGTACCTCCAGTTTCATTTTCCGATACTCCATTGGCAGCGTAAACTGTACATGCTTGCGGGCCAGCTCGTCCGGAATGCCGAATATGTTCTGCACCAGCTTTGCCGGACGCAGTACGGCGGGCCGGGGGAAAACGACCCCACGGGAAATGTGACCGCAGAGTCCACTTTTACCGCCGCATCCTCCAGGCGAATGGGCCCCGTTCGGGGAGGTGATTCCCGATCCACACCGATACCTTCGTCCCGCTAAGCCGTGGTCCCAATTTGTGTCGGTGCTTTCCAATTTGTCCGTTGAATCGAGCTTATTGACGGTCGAGTCGAGGTCCTGTGATCCATTGAATCCGACGCGCTAACGTTAGATCCTTCTTTTCCTGCGTACTTTCCAGTTCCTCCATGAGGACTCGTTCGCGGGACGAGCACAGCACACCGCTAAAGGAAGGATCACTGTCCTCCTCCTCAGTGGCGCTCGTTTCGTGCTCGATGCCGGAATCGTCCTGCGCCTGGCTGTCACTGTTGCCGCTGTCCGGTTGTTTACTGCTTCCGTTTGCTGGAGAAAGGTTCGGGATGCTGGATGTAACGTTCCGTGGTCGAACATCGTCACCTTCACCGGCGGGCAGCTGTACCGCCGCCCGTGCCTCATGGTCCATCAGCGAAAGGATCGGATCGGTGTCGTAATTGGTCACCCGGGCCTGTATGAGCGCGTTGTCAAAGTCCGTCGTATCGTGCAGCTGATCCGGTACCGGTTGCTCAAATACTCCGGCGGCATGTACAGCTTCAGCTCGCGCTCCCGCTGCGCCAGCATATCGGTCGGTGCGGGCATGCCAAGGCGCGTGCAGCGCTCCCGCTCCGACAGGTGCTGCTCGGACAGGAAGTCCATCACGTCACACCGCTGGAAGAAGCGCTTCAGATCGTGCTCGGCAATCAGCGAACCCGTCCGCCCGTCGATGTAGTTCAGGTGGATCTGGTAGTCGTACCGCGTGCCGATCGTTTCGCCCGACTCGAGATCCAAAAATTGGCTCTTCAGCGCCGCCCCATTGCTCGACATGATCGGCGCAATGCAGGCGTCGTCCCGCATGCGGTTCAAAATTTCTTGTCGCCGCTGGCGGCTCGGATTCGCCCGCAGCTCCGCACAGAGGTCCTGCATCTGCCGCACCTTCGTCCGCCGGTCCACATCCACGATCGCGACCGGTCGGATAAGCGATCCAGCTTGGCCAGCTTGCCGTCATTGCACGTAAACTCCAAATCGCCGAAGCAATCGGACAGCGACTGCGGGTTAAACTTTCCGGCCCGCTTCCGACCGCCGGTTTTGCCGCCTGCTGCCGCTTGCTCCTCCTGCACGCCTGCTTCACCTTCGCCCCCCTCCCCGTTGGCCTGTCCTTCTTCTCTTCTGGGCCTTCTTTTCGCGCGCCTTCTGATCGTCGCACATGTGCATGATGATGTCCATGAGATAGTCCACCTTTCGGCCGTAGATTTGGGCGGCACACTGGATCAGCATGCCAGCTTCGGGGAAGTTTACATCGCCATAGCGTACCCGCTCGTACACGGTCAGCCAATGGTCGAGATCAAAGTTCCAGCAGCGGTCCGCCTTTTCGGTTGTATGCATGAGCATTGCTGCAATCTCTTCACCTTTCTGCAGCGAACCATTAAGCCCGCGCGACCAGCACTGTAATTATCCATCCTCGGTGGGGCAACCATGCTGGTGCTGCTGCTCCCACCACCACTGTACGATGGGCCCACATCTAGCCCGTGCTGGTTTTTCGTTCGTTTGCTCGGAGTATCATCGGTACTATTCCATCCTCAGCGGCATTCCCGGCCTGTTGCAGCTGCCGTAGCTGGTTGGTGCTATTATTTCTGTAAATGGAAATCATAGCAAGCACACCAAAATGTAAAAATTCAGCACATCACAACTGGCACGCGACCGTGCCGCCCCGGGGAGGGGCAGGATGGGGCTTTGTTACGAACCGTTTCATGATGATATTAAGATATTATGATTTTGCACATTATTCAACACAACACTGCACACAAATTCGGCACAAACGGCATGCTTTTTCCCGGGGGAACAAGACAAAACAATAACAAAGTTCTCACCACCTACCACCACACGCCATTTTTCTTTTGCTTTCCTTTTCTTTTTCTCTTTTGACGAAGCACTCAGTGCGGGGCTGTTTTGAACGAAAGAGTGGGAAAAGTTTGACGAAACTCTTGCGTGGCGGTCAGCTTCGTAGGCAGCCCTGCCGGCGATAGCACGAAGCTGGCTGAGATGTGTTGGTGCGTGTGTGTGAACGCGCTAGCGCGCTTGTTTGTTTACGCAGGAATGAAGGTATAAGAATAAATAAATGCTAATAAGAAAAAAGCTGTTTCCAAAGTTTTACACATATTCTAATTAAATAATACAACGCGTTGCTATGTTTTGTTTTTCAATAATTTACTATATTCTCCCATGCACGTGTGGTTTATTCACTTCTTAAAGTTGAAATAATTTGCCAGAGAATTACGAATACAAAAACAAATCAGCGATCAAATAACGTTGCAGCCCTGCCCCTTGAATGGAAGGGGCAACCACCGGCAGTCCCGAAAGGACAGGGCTGTCTCCTCCCACGCCCTCGCTCACATCCTATCGACAAGCTCGCACCATTAGCCTGTCCAGTGGGTGGCATCCTTCGCCCCGGCCGCCGGCAAGATCGCCCGACTCGCCCACGTCCATCGGTTCCAGCCCGCCGGCCAGCCGATCCGCATCCGTCAGGTCCGGCAGCGACGCGAACGCATTCTTCACCATCTCGCGCACCTTCTCCAGGTGGTTCTGGAAGCGCTGGGCCGTCTCTATCCGCTGCCGTTCTGCAGCTCCATCATGACGCGCAGCGTTTCGCGCGCCTGGGCGGCCGGAAACTCGTTCAGCAGGTGGTGGATGTGCACGAACAGCAGGCTGAGATCCTCGATCTTTTCCGCCCGTCGCGGGCTGTCCGGATAGTGCACCAGCAGATCGATCAGGTCGAGAAAGTTGACCAGCAGCGAGTGGTTCAGCTTTTTCAGCTCCTTTCGCGGTCAAAGTGCTGCGGGTACAGCCGCTTGAAGCCCTGGCTTTCGAGCGGGCGGATGATGTTGTCGTCGTTGCTGAACGGGCTGCCGAACATTGTGTACGCATCCTGGATCGGTGCCGGGGGCTTCGGGGCACGGTTCTTTCGTATGTTTTCGTCTGTGTACAGGTTGATGTACTGCGCGGGCGGCAGTGGCAGCGAGCTGACCTGAATGGCTTCCGCGTTTGACATCGTGCGTACGGTTGGCGGAGGGTGGCACAAATAGCTAGCGACTGCGGGAGCGTGAAATAACTTTAAAACACGATAAATATTCGGCACAGCAAGAACGCCTTTATCTTTTCCTGTTGTTGGCTGTCCGAGAAAAAAAACACTGCTTGTCAGTACAGGTAATCCGCGAGAAGTGCTCCTGGTGAAATGTCAATCTAGGAAATGTCAAGGCGTTTACAACATCATGCCCAGCGCTCATGTTGCGGAGGGTGCATTTACACTGCGAGAATCAAATTGAACAAAGAATGGAATTTTTTTTTTCAGATTTTGATTTTTTACAAATTTCACTATTTAGAGTGGAACAGAGTTTTTATGAAACTTTGAAGCATTCAATATATACTTGCAAAAGAAAATAATGAGAGAATTTAGCTATGACTATTCGTTCAGTTTTGCACTTTCGTTAAGTATCAATGCATCGGTAGATCTTCTTCTTTATTTGGGGGTCCGCGACCTGCCACGTGTGCATTTACCGATCTGCATGAAAAGCAGCCCTTAAACTGCTCACTGTTGCTGTTAATTTCGGTTTCGTCAATAATACTATAAAATACATAATTTAAAGTTTGACATCTTAAATCATTGGTTTCATTTTTCTTCCAACACTTTTTTATAACAATCCATATATTCAACCTTTATAAGTGAAGAGCGATCAAAAGAAAGTCTAACCTTTTCCAATTTGCATTTTGTATCGAGATATCCAGACTGCTCTAAAAGGACCAAAGTATCAAAAGCAATGCTTGCCACTAACGAAGTGAAATGTATTTAAACACCCCAATCCATCATTTAATCTTCATCTTCACCCAAACCAGCAATCCATAGAAATCATTTGAAAGAGCACACAAACTGTACATTGATGCCAGAGCGTACTTTCACTTTCCGACAGCGATGGCGCAAAACAAAAACCATCTTCCTAATGGATGTTCCGATCCATCAAAAAGCAACAACGAAGATATGACTTTCCGCTCTCATCTTTACCACGCGATACAGGGTTCGCACACCAATCGGTAAGCTCGAAAATCTTCCCATTCATAAGACGGCCCCAGTTGGAACAAATCCCCACACGTGGCTTCTATTGCGCAAGATCGAATGTGATGACCGAAGCTGATACGAAAGTGCACGTGGCTCAGGCCGGCACAACAGGTGGTCCGTGCGGGCTATCAGGCACAGGATCAAGCAGGCTGCGAAGTTGCTCCTCTTCAGTCTGACGGCAGCCCTCGGCGACGGTAGTGCTCCTTTCGTTGGGAAGCAGAGTGTTATCTTCCAGGCACTGTCGTATTCCGCGCCTATCGGTGACTGTTTTAGCAAGGGAGTTGAAAATATTAATGATTTAAAGCGTTGTGGCTGAGCAAGCAGAAGCTAGTCGATAAAGGATTAACGTGTACGTGTGTGTTTGTAAGTGTGTGTGTGTGTGAGTGTATCCATAAAACAGCTATGTGCTTGTGTTCAGATTTTACTTCCCGAGCCTATTCAAAAATTCGAATGCTTCGGTAGCCGCAAAGAATACCACCGAAGCCGCAAGGAATTCATTAATCAATTTCGGTTACCAA
>NW_024428659.1:0-20610 GCF_017562075.2 Anopheles merus | reverse complement strand
GTGTGTGTGTGTGTGTGTGTGTGCATAAAGTCGTTACTCTATTTTCGTGACGAACGCGCGAAACCATCTGGAAGGAATGTAGTATGTGCAAGGGTTTTATGCGTTCATTCTCTAAGGCCGGTCGTGGTTGCTTTTACTGCGGTCTTGCGGTCCTCGGTTGGATATGTTGGCGTGTGGCGGTGGTGTGTAAATTCCCCATTGTGGTGTACTACGCACGGCCGTTCTTGCGACCGTGAACTTGCGCTGTAAGGGCAAGGAAAGAAGGTTCTATAAAGGAGAAGCAGCACCGCCTACAAGAACATCGCTCTCATCGCTCATCTGCAAAGTAGGTGTGTAGCGAACCGTGCTTGTAAATGTGTTATTTCTTATGTGTAGTGGATCGTTAAATAAACACTTACGGATGACAAACTCATATCCCTTCAGGGGTAAAGTATAATGGTTGATCTTGAAGGTTAGAGATTACTTACTTTCTTTTTGTTGTAGAATCGACAAACTTGTCCATAAGGTCTGCATTTTGGGTTGTAGAGTTTGATCACAGAACTAGTGCAAAACAGAATGTAACGTTTTGTTTAAATGTAAAAAATGAACTCGTTTGTTATTCTTTTATCACAAATAGAAATAAAGAAAGGTATTTTTATACTAGTTCATGTCGCTGTATATAGGACTACGGGATATAATTTATTCGGTCCTTGCAAAGGTTTTTTAAAAGATCACAATTCTCAGATGCCCTGATACTCCATACTGATCCTGAGCTGATCTCGACCCATAGCGGCCTGCTTCTGAACTTGGAATTAATGCTGAACCATAACGATCCTATATTCCTATATTTGATCCTGAATTAGTTCTGGAATGATCCTGAGCCGATACCAATCCTAAAACTTCTCGCGAGCCAATATCCCGAACCACCCTAAAAGTATCCCAAAAACGAGCCTAAAACTGATTCGTAACATCTATCGGTCCAAAAATGCAACTGATCCTAAACCTTTGTGGGTCCTCCGATAATCGGTCCTTGGCGAGGATCCTGGAAATGATATCGAACCTGCACCAGTCTTAGAACTGATTATGTACTCATTAAGGTCCTGCTATTGATCTTGAATCCATACCGGCTCTGGATCTGATTTTGATCCTATAGCGGTCCTGAAACATATTCTGAACCCATATTTGGGCTCTGCTCCCCATACTGAATCTCGAACTGGACTTGCAGTCATTCAGGTACACCAACAAATCATGCGACTCAATGCTGATCCTGGAACTGATCTTGAACACCTAAAGGCTCTTGAACTAATTCTGAACTCATACTGGTCCTGCAATGTATACAGAACTCATACAGATCCTTCAACTGATTCTCATTCCACATTTTTCCACATTTTTTTTCTCTAAGTTTGAGCGCGTTATTCAAAAGGGGTGATTGTCG
This sequence comes from Anopheles merus, assembly GCF_017562075.2. Classification (NCBI taxonomy): domain Eukaryota; kingdom Metazoa; phylum Arthropoda; class Insecta; order Diptera; family Culicidae; genus Anopheles; species Anopheles merus. The sequence goes on along the minus strand of NW_024428659.1, from coordinate 19,196 downwards.
TGAAATTAGGGAAATTGCCACAATTGTTTCGTTTTGTTGCCTCTATTTCATGCTTAATTAATTTTCCTTTGTTCTGTATTGAGTTTGTTGCAAAAAGAGAAGGCTAGCTGCTTTCTATTTTGGGTGCAGTGCAGGTTTAAATTATCCGAATATTTTACATTCAAAAATGTTAATGCCCTCCACCTGAAATCGGAACGTTATTTATACGAATGCAAAACAGCGGAACCTCCGTTGCTCAACAAAGAAAAAAAATTCCAAAATATTCAGTATCAGTAATACTAGTGCCCTACCTTCACTTCGGCCAATATAATCTCCAGAGTGTAGTTTACCGATCAAGAACAACCCAGTGCCGTACATAACGGCCCTCCAGGCGCAACGTTTGCCCTTTTCGAGTGAACCTTTACGCCCTCGAAAGGAAAACAAAAAAAAGGAGAATAATATACCTCGCGCATCAATTCGAATGGTGCAGTAAGGTCTCTCCTTGTGCGTGCCGCGCCGGTTCGGTATGACGAGAAGGACGCGCGCGCGGCACAGCCAAAACCGGAAAGGAAATTGTGACACACAGCACCACAGAGAGAAAACGAGACCAGAGATACCATCGGCAGATGTTGCTTTTCCCCCGCGATGAGATACGCACGACAGCAGTAGGATAACGCCGGGACTATGGGCAAGGACACCGACCCAGAGTCGTATTTTTCGTGTACAGGCGGGCGGACGGGTTTTATTTTTGGAAAAGGTCGCCTGACAGCCGTTGTGTAGTGGATTGGGTACTGTTTTTTCTTCTTCGCTTGTTCCTTCTTTGCTCGGGCTGCGTGCAGGACTATTTAAGGACACACAACAACACATTCTGATGGGTTGGGCGCTTTGATGTGAGCGGCTCGTTACGACGCATAGTGGTGGTGTGGCTAAAGCAGCTGGAGTTGGAACTGTGCAGGCCATTTGAGAAATGGGAGTTTTTATTTGAAATGGTTGCGCGCTTTGCCTCAGGCAGGGTCTGTGGGTAATGTTTCTACTAACTCGTAGCAATGTGCAATAATTTGTGTAATAGCGAACGTTTTATTAAACTGCAAATCACTAGCATAAATCAAGTTCTTGAAAGAGCTTTCAGTAATACTGCTGATTCTTCTTGTGGGACCCTTTGACGTTACCTATAAAACATGATATCAATTACAATTAGCTTCTATTCTTTTGTACGTCTTGTCTAATATGTTTTTTCGTTACTTTCTTTTTAGGTAAGTGAAGAGAAGCGTTTGCTTTAAGCTGCCGGAAGCCAAATAATGAGCACTTCTTCGCGCGATAGCTCACATTCCCCAAGAAATTTATTCAACGATATGAGAGAAACCGCACCACAGCAGAATACGATTTGGTCATCCTCTACCGCAGCTGTGCAGAGCCGGGGCTGCTCAAGCATGATGTATTTATGTAGCATAGTTTGGCGCAAAGCTATCACCACCACCACCGACGCCGAAAACAATAGAGAGAGAGACACCCCTGGACACCCCGAAAACTGGCGATGACTCGCGAAAAAGGGATGGGTCGTCCTCAAAAAATGCCCCCACCACCAATAGTGCGCCCCGAGCCACAGGAAATCAATAGCGGAGATCCCCTTTCGTCTACCGCGGAATGGCCCTTGCCCGCCGGTCAGTTATTTGCATTATGATGTGTACCGAACCGCGCAAACCAAAAAGCGAAACAAAACGAGCAACAAAAAAACCGGTCAACCGGATCATATGGTGTGTGGAATTTTTCGGTCGGGTGTGCCGGCTGCCTGTGTATGCACGTGTGCGTAAATGCGTAAGAGTAATAAGCCGCCCTCACCAAAAAACCGCGAAACCGGGCGACGAACCTCTCCGCGCGCTGTTTCGCGGTGTGACCACACAAACCAATTACGGCGTTGCGAAATGGGTTCCTTTTTTTTTAGTGCCCTGTTTGTGAGCAACACGAGGATGGGTGAAATGTGTTTTAAACATTTATTGTAAACTTTTGTGGCTGGCTGGGCTGTTGTGATGTGTATTGGGCGAGTTTAGCGCTTTTTCGTGCCACGAATGATTTCGCGAACTTTGGCGTCGCCGAACGTCGTCGTCGTTGCCTGTCTTGCGTGACGACGGTCGGTTTACTTTCTCCTGTACTGCTGTAATGTACGGTGTCATGAGGTTTAGGAGGAGAGCGTTCGCAGGGTGACATAATAACGATTAACTTGGGAATAGGACTTCTTCTTTGCCGCGCTCGCCACGCCAGAAGGTGTCGATGAGCAAGAGTTGCTTAATGTTTAATGCATATTTTAATAGCTTATGGTTACGTGGATGAAGCATGTGCTATGGATAAGAATGATAATCAAACGTTAGAGAATGGTGCCACGTTTCATGCTGTTGTGTTAGGGATTGCGCACATATGTATTGTATCGATGAATCATAGGAGCGTAAGAGAGACAACAAGTTGTAGATTAGATGTATGTTAATGGAACCATAGCCCATTAATAGAAGGATAGCCCAAAGTGTGTTAAAGCGGTCCAATCAAATGTTCTTCAGTTAGACACCACCAACCCCGTGGGTCTTTTAGGCCAACCTCTCACTCTCTCTCTGTGCTCTGTTATTATTCACGTCATATAGATAATGATGCTATGTTTGCTGGCGATATCCGCTGTCGTGTGACAATGGTGTACTAAAATTTAAATGAGCTCACGCCAGAACAACACAAAGGCCAAACCGAACGGTCTGATGTAATCTAATTCTGGGTAAGAGCGCTGTTTGCGTTGTTCTATGCTTTTTTCCGCATCGGTACGCGACTATCAATCAATCAATCATATATAATCATCGCGATATGCATCGATAAGCCTCTTTCTCCCGCAGTTTATGATATGAACACACACACTCAGCCAGTCCGGGCGTGTGGAACGAAGTGATTTTTTATTCATTACTGTGAGCACACTATCGGTGGAGCTAGCTAGGGGAAGAGAAAGAATCCACACGATGTATCGATTACTAAACGCTCTTTTTTTGTTTAATTTCATTTCTACGTGCGCTATTCAAATTGAAATGTTTTATAGAAGAAAGAGAGACGTTTCAAAAACCACCGGTTAGAGCCGCCCGGCCTGTCGATGGTGGTGGTTTTGTATCGGGTTAGATGAAATCAAACAGTTCTCTGTGTGTGAGGTGCCTCTTTCTCGTCTGGTTGTGTTCACTTCTGTGTTCCGAAGTGTGCTGGTTGGAAAATATTGATAGTTTGTCTGCGCTATTTTGTTTGCTTTGGCAACAAAACTATCTCTACATGCTCTCTCGGCCCCCCCCCCCCTGTATACGGAAAGCAAAAGCGTTCTTGACGCGCCGTACCGATCCTTTGCCTCGGTTATCGTCTGTTGGGTTTTATTTTCCTATTGTCCCACGAATCATCCCACGGCAGTGCTGGGGAAGAAGTAAGGTATGTGGGACGACGGAACGATATCGAAAAATTACTCCTTTCAGTGCGCATGCGTATCAGTTGCTTCCCGTTCGTTTGTGTTTTTATTTGGTTGTGGTGTGTCTTGCGTGTGCTCAAAACAACCACCGTTTTTTTCCCGTTCTTCGGGCCCGGAAAACTGTATCCGTTTCGGAAGGAGTTCACCGTTTTTACGAATTTCACGTTCACTGTTTTTTGATGCAAAAATGCGGTGTTCCTTTCGTTTGCTTTTTCAGTTTTTTTTTGCCCGTCAATTATGAAGCCGAGAAAATCATACCGACGATAGGCTTAACTGATATTTGAAGGATGTTAATTTGCTGTTGGGGAGTTTTTTTTGTTCCCTCTTCTGTAAGGGAAGCCTGGCGGTATTGAACGGGTTTAGCGGTTTCGATACACTTCATTGGGAACGTTTTTTTTTGTTCGTTCAATGTGTACGAGGAGTTCGACGTCCTTTTCGATAGGGATGCCTTGCGGTTGTGTGGTTTTACTTTATGAAATCGTTTGCAAATCCCTTTTCTCAAGTGCTAACGAGAACAATCCCCCCCAAACACAAATGTGCGTGTCTGTATTTGTGCAAGCCATTCTCTCCCTTATTTTTGTAGGGAAAGGATTAGCAAAAATGATTTTTAATGTACAGTGCTGTGCGGTGCTTCAAACACCGTCGCCATCAAAAAGGGGAGGGATAAGGGGGGGTTAAAGTTGAACACAGTGCCACTACCGCCTGTGCCCTGTTTCATTTTGCAAATAATACTTATGCTTCGCTTGCAACAGCGACCGGTCGTGTACTCCCCGGTAATGGATTAAATCGTAAATTATGAGACACGTAGCTTTAGGTTTCGAGATTTTAAATCAGTGGTGCGCGCCGATCGCTCCGTTCTCTTGGATCGATGCCCATTTATTTGTTGTTCGGGAAAACTCTACCGGGCCGGAATTTTCCAACCATGCCACACACTAACTGGCTTTTGTTGTTTGGGTCGGGATGTGGCGAGATCTACCAGCACAATAGTCGGGGATGAAGCAGCCAGGGGTGAACAATCTGCCAATTATGTCGCAGGAGTAACGATTTGGTAAATAATGGAAGCAATTTTCACTTAATGTACTCAATAACATATGAAAAGAAGGAAAGTTCGTCAACAAATATTTGAATTATTGAATATCTGAATTATTTGACGGAAAACCAATAACTGTGGCGCACATTATTATCCTATTGGAATCTTAATTTAATCAATCATTAATAATCATTATTATCCTATTGGGCAAAAATTAATTTTCTTAAATTATTCAGTAACCATTTTCCAGTTGGCGCGAATAATATTGTTTCAAAGAAGAAAAATCACCATTTAATTCTCACTCAACTGCGATTGCGTCCCACTGGTGAAAGAATACTACGTATCCCATTCGTGATGGTGATATCTGGGTTAGAATCTGGTCCTGGATGTACGTACTTACTTACTTACAAAAGGGACACTTTTCCACCCTTTGCCAGTGAAATTCGCTTATCGAATGAAACTTCATTTTTATCAGCACTCGATAAATACACCAACGCTTCCATCCCGTGAGTGCCGGAGCAGTATCTTTCCAGCTCATTTGGTTCAGATTGAGGACAGTTTGTAAAATGAAAATTTATGATCCAGAGTATTAATCCTTCCTTGTGATTTTGCTAGCTAGGCGGAGCCGTGCGGTTCTAGACGACGAACCTTTCATGGATTGATTTGGTGGAGGACGTTCGGGTTCGGGGGCCACAGTCAACCACGCTGATGCAAAAGTTTGTCGTTAGGCAATCACATAGCTGTGGGCAACGACGGCACAGTTTATTGCAAAAAGGGGTCCACACCCTGGGTAGGGAAAGGATGCGGAGGAGTGGAGTGGACCACCCTCATTTGCCATAACAACAGACGCCGGCAAACACATCGTCCCGTTGATCGGCAGTTCTCCTGTGTGTGTGAGCGTGGACATGTGTCTGCGATACGGGGGGTTTTGTTGTCTTCACCTCCGGCGCGGTAGACACTGCTACGGAACGGTGTGGAGTGCATGCTTTCAGTCCCCAGGCACAGCTCCACCAGCAATCCATCATTTTTCTTTCAACGACCCAAATTAACCTTCCTCTCTCGGCCGTCTGTCTGCCCGGGGAATGGCCGGGACATCTCTTCACATTTCACACAACGGTTTGAAATTTTTGAATGAACACTGGGGGTAAAAAAAGCATCAAGCTGGGTCTCGGGCCCATCCCCTCTCAAACGATTTAGGGACTGGTGTGAAGGCTTTTTGCCAAACTTTCTCTCGTGTCAGTTTTTTGTGTTGTTGTTGCGTTGGACTCGTCAAACCGTGGTGTTGCACAGGTTTAGAGAGCAATGCCGTCAACCACAGCAAGAACAGATATGGATGAGAGCGGGAGTGAGAAACAGTGGAGATGGACAGGAAATGACAAAAGTTGGTCAACTGCGCGCTGGTGCAGTTGTTGAATTCCCTTGCCACTTGCCGGAGTTCTGCACACTTTATCGCCCATGTCAGGAACACGAGCGAGCTGTTGCGGTTCTCCAGTGTGTGCCATACTGTTGTGTGGCACATACTACACTCCTCAGTGGGTCCATTTTATCTTATCAGTCCGAGGTGCAATCAACATCAAACACGATGGTGATCGCTGATCGTTGGAGTTATCGTCCAATTTCGCCTCCATTTGCGTGAAGTGAGTGTGTGTCCTCTATTCTTGTGTGGAGTTGAAGTCTTCAAGGCTCTGTTTAGGGACTGAATTGGGGGTCAGCAGCGAGATCAAAAACCTGTCTGTTGAGATGACTTTTAAGAGCCTGTGTTTTAGAATTTGTTTTGCAGTAGCTGCATTGAACTGCGGAGTAATCGAATGGTCCCAAACAAAACTACTACACCATTATCTTCGTTGACTTCCACGCATTCACGGTCGCGCAACGAGGCACACCATGTGCTGCTCGTACTATCCGGCCGTCCGGTCGGTTACTCAGATGGATGGCGATTGCTGTTTTTACGTCGCTTCCGTGTGTAACGCACAATCTTTGTTTTTCCCGTAATGGCCGTGTGTTCGCCGGTACTCTCTGGCGGGGCCCGGCCATCGTTGTTGATGCATCGGCGCTACTGAAAACATGACCGTTGATTGACAGTTTAACAACAGCATCGCATCAAACCACAATCAGCAGAGTGGCGGCAACATCGGCACTAGCAGCAACAGCAGCAGCAGCAGCAGCCTCGGGATAGCAATAAATAACATTTTACTGCATGATGTCCAGTCACCCCACACTCCCATTCCCCCGTGGATTCGGCGCGTGCGTTGCGTTTGTGCGAGAAGAGGGAGGGCACTACTGTTCGGCATAATGAGATGACTTACTCATAAATCACTTGCTTTTTAGCGGTGTTATTTATTGGAAAAACAGTGACGGGTGAAAGGTGGCGTGTGTTTCGCTAATGATTGCTCCAGACCGTGAAAATATGTAGTATCGATTTTTGGAATGGAATATGTTATTCGTTTTTCGCCGTCGTTTAAGATCTGTGACATTACGAAATCCATGTCCAGTTGGACTTGCAGTATTGAAGCCAACACAAAATCAACCAAAACAACTGCGAATGAAAACAGTCTTCACCTCTCACTTCGTTCAAGACCGCGAAGTATGATTTCCACTGTGTGGTGTGCTTTGTGCATTACCATAATTTTGCAGCGAACTTTCCACCCCGAAAGCAGTATTGTCAACCGTCTCTCCCCCTCCCCCCCCTCTCCACCCCTGATGTCTCGTGCGACCGTTGGAGAAAAGCGAGAGCACTTTCTTTCGTTTGTATTTTAAGCAGCAACTCTGACGCGGGTGACTCCTTGTTTTGTGCGGAAGATGTATGGGCGTTAAGGGGAGTGAATTTAAAGCTGTACTATTTTTGGGCAATGGAGTGCCCTCACTCACCGTGTGGGTCAAAAGAAGACAGTGAAGTTTTTGGCGAGGTTAAAAAATGCGCGTGGCTTTCCCAAAGCTTCCAAATGCGGTCGTCAAGTTGACATAGAGAACACACGTGTAGTGCTTTTGTTTTGTTCGTTGCAAAAAGTGAAAGCATTCGGTTGATGGGAAGAGGAGTTGTTGAAATTTATTACGATTTCTTGAAATCTAGATTCACTAATTAATTTGAATCGTTTACCAGAGTTTAAAGGGCGTATTTTCTAGGCACCCCTTAAATCCGAAACCTCTGGCGTGGTCATGGAACAAGTGTCGAAGCCTCTGAATTGTTTTGTCTTCCTTTGTACTGATCCTGGAACTGATTTTGTTAGCATTGTTGTACCTATGTCCGACTTGCCAGTCGTGCTTTGTCAGTTTTGGAACTATTCCTGACTGGTCCGGGAACATATCCAGATCCTATATCGGTTCTAGAACTGATCCTAAATCCATAAAATTGCTGAAATTGATCCTAAATGTTCGGGCCCTGATTGTGTTATTGCACCAATATCATACATCGCCTAAATGTACTTGCAGCAATCTTGAACAACACTGATAACTGCTGCCTTTGTTGAGTTTGCGATTTTCACTGTTAAAACAAACAATCTATTATCCTTCTGGATGTTGGTACATCACAAATCCTTCCCAACTGTGTACGACAGCTTTAAGAGCACTTATAACCGGAGCTTCGCTTAAAACGTCTTCACACCTTGAATCCTATCACCGACAAGCTATGAAGGTTAAAATAGCTACGCCCCCAACAGCTTCTTGATGTAGGACACATACTTCAAAAAATGAAAAAGATAATCCTTTACTACCAGGATAATTATCGTATATGGTCGTTCTTGGTTTAATCTACTTCATCGTCAGCCATCCTTTGTGGCATTCATGAAACGATATGCTCCACATTTAATCCTCTCATGTGTGCCGGATTTCGCCCCACCACGTTCTCTTTCCTCGCCAACTCCACGCTCCACAAAGCGTACAGCGAAGGAAGTCATACAGGATACGCCGTTTTCAACGCGCGCCTGCAAGCTAGAAGACAAGGCCTCGGAACAATTATCCGAACATCCTTGGATTAATGCGCCGCGCACCCTATCTTCAATGTTCTTCTCGTTGGGTCGAGAAATTGCTTTACATCAGGCGTCGTCCAAGCGCTTTCTGATGCCACCACGTCCCGGTGGAAATGGTGATGTGACGCGAGCGCGTGTGGTCGCGAGCTTGCGAATAATTTGCCAAGTGGTTGCGGCGTCGATGCGGAGAGGATGGTTGTGAAGGATAAACATCCTTTTTGCGCACGCTGCTTTCGCCGTGAAGATTCTGTGTGTGTGTGCGCGTGAGAGCCAGTGGTTGAAGACAAAAGGGTGCAAATGATGAACGACCAGTTGGCTGGAACGTGCACGCGCTGGCATGGTTGTGGCTTGTTGCAACGTGCCGTTTGCTGCTGCACCTAAATCACGCTCGGCGCGCGAATGTGGCGTTAATGCACTTCGCAACACAATGAGCAAAATGCATTTCTTGGTCTCATATTTAGGTGGTGAGCAAATTTTGGCATCATCGGCATTTGATTTTGGAAGTCTTGAGCGTAGCAAGGCAGTGGTGGACAAGTTATTTGGGAGAGGCAAACTAATTGAATCTTCGAAATTTAAACTAATTTTAGTATTCAGGTTTCGAAAATGGCTGATTAAACACTACTCGAAAACAATCGAAAATCCTAAAAAACTACTTGAAACTGCTCGAAAACTGCTCGAAATCTCTTAACCCCATTCGAGACTACTTAGATACTACTCAAAACCACTTTAAATCTACTCGAAACCTACTCGAAACTTCTAGAATGCTGTATAATACACTATTTCACATAGGCTCATAAGAATCTAGGATGCACGATAAATTCTACTGTTGCAATAACTCTTTCACAGTGCATTTTTCCGAAATATTCCTAACACAATCCGTTCAACAGTTGCACAACACTGCCAGATATGCCTCACAGCGTCAGTGCCCATTTGCTCCAACCACAGTAATTGTGGCGTTGCAGTAGCAGTAATTTGATGGTCGGCGAACAAACCTCGCTCTCCGCGCCGTGCCTCTCGCTAATCCGGCACCATAAACGGACGCTTTACAGCGATACATTCTGATTGGATGTGCAAATATATTCATAGACACTGGACACTGCTGCTGCTGCAGCTGCAGCTGCTGGCAGGCTCTAGGATATGACAGGCATTTATTGTCCTCCGTGCCTAGGACCGGCGAGAGATGCCTCTTTCTGACACCTAATAGTCACTGTTGTCGGCTCACCATCGTCACTGGGTTTGCGTGTCGAAAACGGTCAGCTTCTGGCTCAAACACCGCTCACCAAGGAATGGCCCGGGATGTGTTGTCTGGTCGAGCGTTGGTGCATAACAACCGCCTCCAACCACAAATGCATCGAAACGGCACGTTGTGTGTACATCTTTGCACTTCCAACCCGCCGACGGATGACCTTTCCACCTTCCGTGGACGTCACGCCTTACATCATGGCAGGATATCTACAAGGGCAGGATATTTGCCTATTCATAGGAATGTTATTACATTGACGTATCGAATCGTCGGTGGGAGAGGGTTTTTGGACGCTTGGAATAAATTTGTACCCATGGGTCGGTCGCTAGCGGAGTGAAGACTTTAAGTTATAAATTTAGCAGCAATAAGCTGCTGGAAGCCAAACATTTATGGTTCACTTTTTGCTGCCGATCGTGTAACGCGTAAAGGGATGCGATTTTCTCTCCGCTGCCCGGGTCGCTTCGACAGGCACAGACAGCAGCAGGCGTCCTCTACACGTGCGCAATGAAGCGTCATCAAAATAATTTTCCTTTCTCGTACGAAATGTTTTGCTCTCTTCTGCCCCCGTCGGAAAAGTGAATGTACGCAAATGATGCATTATTTGTGGCACGTGTGATCGGTTCCTTTCGGCGTGATCATCTTCTCCAGTCGTTCGGAGTGTTCCTATTTTTGAACGCCACATAATCGTGGGGGTGTTGAAATTGCACAGCACAGCACAAAAAATTGCAATTGAAAATATCTCTTGTAGAGAAGAACATACGAATTGAATTTTTCGTTACAATTTTGACGTGGGTGTCTGTCTGTAAGTTCTTAAATGTGGGCAAACCGTGCGTGTGATGCGAAGCTGACCATGTTGTGGTGCTGTAGCGTGCCAATCGCTTTTAAGAAGTGGTTGTTGTGATAAACGCGATGCCGGATTAGTTTCTTTCGCTGCCATTCAATGGAAAAAGGGGGTTTAAAACCTGTTAAAACCTGAATGCTGTTAGCTGGTACACCCTGTTTTCGTGCATGGTTCTGGGCGATTTTCACGCTTTTTTGTGCATTTTTTTTGCCATTCAACCAAAACGTAAGCCTCTATTCGATACTTCGAACAGGCTAAAACTGAATGTGAGTGGTCGGGCTTTGAGTGTAGTGGCGAAAATAATCATTTCACTTTAGCAAGCAAATGTATTTTCCCCGCAAAAACTTTATGGGATGTGAGCCCAACCGACTGAACTGCATAAAGTGATAGCTTTTTTTTCATTTTCATTTTGTTACCGGAGCCGAAAGGAAGGATAACTATGTAGGAAAATTGGAGTTCGAAAACTGAATGGCAAGTGGTCACTTAGCATGTGGAACTGTGGCTCAGTTTTTGATGGGAACTATCGATTAAAGCCGAATTACATTTTTCAATATGTTTGTAGCGTTTTTTTACGAGGACTAATCTGCCTTCTGATGTTCGTCTGGTACTTCTATTTCGCATCATCATCATTTAGAATTGCATAACCCAATTGCTCATGTCCTCAGGTCCCCTAAGTTTGCAGTTATAGGATGATTTTTTAAGTAAGATCTCAGGACTGAAATGTTGATGTTTTAAGAAGAAGTAAAGCCTCAGAGGAGAGTACCCAGTAAGTACAGGAAGTAGGTTTAGAAGTGGCACTTGCCAACAGAATAGGTGAGTGATGTTCATTCTTTCACATGAAAGGATGATTTCATTTCAGTATGAAGAATTTGTGTAAAGTTTTGTACAAGTTACATTTCATTTTTCTTATCATTTGGGGATTAGTACAAAGTTGTAGATTCTACACCTAAAAGTGTGAGTCGCTTGGCGACACGATGCGTTAGAGAGCTGAATCACAAAAGAACTCTATTTTCTATGATTCTCAAAAAAGAGTGAGTTAAAAATCAAATTCCTACTCTGATTAAATTTACTGAAAAGAGTGAATCTAACGAGTGAGGGTTTGGAATAATTCGTTAAGGAATAACACAGCATTGAGTCTTCGGAGCTTTCTGATATGTATATGATATGGTATGATATGTTCCTGATATGATATGTTCCTGATATGATATGTCTCAAAATGTGTGATTTAAAGATTCAAATCACTGCAGCCACCCTTATATTCTGATTCATACTCCAAACTTCATACATATTTCTGATAGACAACCTATACTTATGAAGTCTTAGAGTTGCTCGTCGAGGATCAACGAAAAATAGATCTTGGAAGCTTCCTTGATGCGTTTGAACGATCCTTTGCCCCTTTATCGTATGAACTCGTTTAGTTCCAATAATTAAAAGTTAAAGATAAGACTCATTGGCAAGAATCAGCCCTCCCTTGCAGCAACATATTTATATTAAACAGTCCAGCAACATTTGTTAATGGACACACCTCCCTTCGGAGCCATTACTTACACAACATCACACCAAACTAACGAAGTTTATACCAGTTCGATCGGGCGCTCAACTACTGATTGGATTGTGGAGTAGAAAATAACGCTAAAAAAAGTGCACCCAATTACGCTAAGTAAAGTTGTTGTCTCCTCGGCTTCACGTTGCTCTGGCAGGCGTGGCAGCCGGCGCCCGCTCCGCTCATCCTCGCCCAAGCGCAGAAATTTAATTAATATGATTTGTGCATCATCATGTGCATTCTGCTCTCCAGAGGGGGACAGCAAGACCGAGTGAGAATGTCTCAGCCCGAGCCGAGTTGGCGTGTCCTTTCTGGTTAGTTAGTGGGACACACACACCACCCTACACACGCCCAGCCGCGTGGTGCTATTCCTTGGAGTCGTTTGTTGCTCCTTCTCTCTATTTCGTGTTCCTTTTTTTTACTTTATTGTCATTTAAAAAAACGACAATTTCAAGAATGGGGGCAACAGAAAGAGTGAAAGTCACTCAACCATTTCATGCTCACGCCTAGCCAGAGAGAGGTGCAATAATGCGCGACACGACGGCATCCTGTCGCCATCAGGCGGAGGACATCGCCTACCACCGAACCGGCTCTGGGTAATTGGGTTGGGAACTCGCTGTCGCTCCCTCTCTCGCTCTGTGTCTCTGTGTCGCTGTGTCGTCCCCTCTTGACCTCTCAAAGGACTCGGTCGGTTCTGTTGGGGTGTGGTGATGCGATGTATACTAGCGTCAATAAAATAAAACTCTTCACGCCGGTGCCATTTTCTTGCCTAGCGCGCGGGTCTCTGTTTCCACTGTTCCTGCACGGCTACTGTACAAGGGTAGTGCTAGAAGCAAAGAGGTGGAACAAAAATTCTTTCACGGCTTTCCGCTGGCAGCGCAGCGGTGCAAAATGTATAGGGAGTCAGCGAGAGCCAGCGCAAAAGCTCCAGCCAGCGCGGTCTGAACATATCGGCGAAGCGAAAGCACAATTCCAAGATAATGGAATTATAATCAGCGAATCGTGTCCTCCCGGGCAATCGAGCCATCCCATCCTTACCGGCGTGTGTTGTGTGTGTGTGTGTGTTGCCCTGTTTCTAACTTAAGTGTCCCTCTACTACGGCGGTTCGGTGGCCACACACCACACGAGTGAGAGCAAAACGTGGAAAGAGCTTTTTTAAAGTTAAATGAAGGAAATCTTTTTTATGATTCTCCCTGCTCAGTGGTCGCTGTATCGTTCCTCTCGGTCTGGCCAGACGGCCGCCAACAAAATTTGAACACCCCAACCCAACACCGACAAATGGAGGGTGTCGATCGTTGTGTGCTGCGCGCTTTGGAACAAAAGTTCATTTTCCTGCTTCAAAACAGGCAGCACCAGCGCGCACGGTACAATGCCGGATTTTTTTTTTGGTGTGCAATGTGCAGGAACTTCTGGTAGTAGTGAAGTGGACCGTAGGGAAGTTCATCATGGACATTCCCCCTCTCCATGGGCGGAAGAAAAATTGGAATTTGTAAAAGCTAACTCCCCCCAGAGCAGTCTTTCGTGTAGTCGCAGCAGCAGTGGAGCATATCGGGGTGGCGCCAATAAGTCGTGATGCTTTGGATTCCGCGCAACCGTTCATCTTACCGGCTGGCAACGGAGGCAGGCGATGGCTCTGCTGTGTGTACCCTCCCGCTTCGATCTTCCCTGCTGTTGTAGTGTGGTCATGGTGTGGTGGCCCTTTTTTCCCCATTTGTACCAGCAGCATGTGGCACACGCTTTCCCTAAGAGACCTATCCGGCGGTGTGGTGGCATGCCTCTCCGTCGTGCGTTTAAAGCCCTTCCTTATTCATGGGATGATGTGTGTGTGTTTTTGTTTGAAGATTAGGTTGGAAGGCAAATGGTGGAAGGTTGGCTAGTTGAACACGTTACGGTACGGTACGGATACACTGCTGTAGCCTTATATGGGGTGTGTGCTAGGTTTGGTGGTTGCATGAATGTTCTATTCGAATAGGACCACTACTACACAGGGCCAGTGAGGCCAGCACGCAAACTACGTAGCAAATGTGAGAGAGTACACAAAGGAGAGATTAATTGTGGTCGAGAGGGCTTTTTCTACTGCTGTTGTGTGTTGGTTTTGAGAGCTTTTCAACGCCGACCGATGCTTGCTAGGGACACACAATTGCCCAAACAATCGAAGCGGTTTTGTAACAATTTGGTTTTACTTTCATTTTCAATTTCAACTTTCGTGCTTTCATTTCAGTTTTGCTCTTGTTATCCTTGTATGCATTTCATTGATTGTTTGATTTTTTTTATTTATTGTTTGACTTTTATTATCTATTTTATTATTATCTATCTATTTATTATTATATTTTATTTTATTCTTTACACTATATGTAATTTTAGTTTCTTTATTCATAGTATACTTTATTTTGTGTTTCTTGAAATTGTATTCTTTTTTAAGACTATGTTTTTTCTCAGTTTTTTCTTTATTTTTTTCTTCTTTAATTTTTGTTTTATCTCTTTTTATTTTCAAATTTATATAATCTATTTCTTCCTTTTCTGTGTCAGTAAGTTGTTTTCTTGTTTAGTTAATTTACTTTTTTAAATTGATTTAACTTTTACCATTTTTTCTTGGTATTTTCTACTCTTATGTATTTTAACTTTTCTTATTTGCTCTCAAATATTTTTGTATTCTTCTTCTATCAATATTCATTTGTGTATGTTGTTATTATTGTTTGTAATCTTCCACAAATGTCTTTTTGCTATGATATGAAACACACTTTCTTGTTATTATTTCGCTTACTTCACATACAATGTAAATTTCCTGGCTTTTTGTTCTCGATTTTCACGATGTAATTTTACGCAAACCACCACCACCACCGGAGAAAGCAGCACACACCGGCTTGCTTGTAATCTTACCGTGGCAATGACTTGCCCGTTTTTCGACCATTCCTTCTACCAAGGACAAACAAGGCTTCTCAATTATGAACGAGAGCGTTTCGGCGAATCGGGTTCAATCCAAACAGCGCCAGGGCGCATCATCGGTGCCCTACTCCACCTGCTCCCTCCTCCGACACTGTGGTGTACTCCTCCATGCCATTGCTGAATGATTCATTCATGAACAAATTCTTACGTCATCCTTTGTAGGGGAGGGCAGCAAGTCAGTTATCGCGGGCAAAGCAAGTTAGTAGCACGACCGTGTGTTTTCATGTTTAGTCCCGGTGTCGTTTACCTCTTGCTCTGGTGGTCGTTTTCTTATTCTCGAGCGCGTGAAGCTCGTTAAATTCGTCAGCGGATATTATGGTCTCTCTGACCTTAGCGGTATGCTATCGGAAACCCTTTGGACGGGTGAGTTTGTGGTTGTCGAAGTTATGCTTCAATTTGTGTCACACATGTGTGTGTAGGCGGTTCGAGGGCAATATCTAAAAAAAATAAAAGAGTTGAACGCACCTTTCATACTCTTTGCGTTTCCCATCCCGCAGGAGACTTTTTCGATGTTCTTTGGTGCATTCTGAATAGCTCTCCCGCAAAGGAGGAGCTGCTGGGGACCATTCGTAAAAAGAGAAAGATCAAGCCTATAAATAAATCTTCACTTTTGACAGGCCTCACTATGTGCGGCGCGCTCTGCTGAAGTCTCCGAAGTTTTGACAGCAGTCGCTGCTTCGAGCTGTAACGGGATGCAGTTTTGTGCGGGTTCTTCTCTCCGCACAGCATAAAGCACCGAATCGGGACAGCATAAAAATGCGTAGGCCCCACGGGAGAAATCATCGTCGTTCCCAAATGAATTCATCCCGAGACACACGGGAAACGTTCTGCGGCTGTGGGAGTTTTTCCCGTGTCTGAATGTCTGTCTCCTCTTAGCATTTGTTGTGTGTGTGTGTGCAAAGAGCCGGAGAGCTCCTTTACCTTCACTTTGAATCAATTCAAACGGGTCGATTAAACGGACCTCTGCAGTGTGCTGCTGCTGCTGCATTCGGCGTGATTTATCGGCGTTCGTCCTGGACGTTGTTGGTGCACGTTCCCGGGATACATTCGCGTCCCGCGTGACGACACACACGGTTCGTTAGGCACTTTGTTGCCTTAAATTCCTTTCATCCAACTGTACGCCGACGCGTCCGTGCGTTGGGAAGGCGTGTGTCAGAAAGGATTAAATCCATTCGGTCTAGGACCGTTTTGGCGTGGGTTGGAATTCAATTTACCGCGAACGCTACGTTTCGGATGCTTTTACACAGTGCTCGGATGGAGTTTGATTATAATTTACTCGCTTTCTAACTAAATTTCATAGCATTTAGTGCACCTTCGTACAGATTCTATTTTTCATCTCGATTGGAGAAGCAAAGCTCTCGTGATTTTAATGCAGTTACAACAATTAACTCCTTTCGTACTTGGTTCCGCATCCAGTGTGTGTTTGTTGCACGTTTGTTGGCTTAAGCTGTTAAACTCACCCGACCAGACACAACCCAGAGGGTGGACGTGTGAAATGATCCATAAACACTGCCGTCGTCGTGCAGAAGAACCTAACCACCAGTCGTCCATCGAACCCCCCTGTGCATGTGCTGCTGCTAATTGAAGCTAAAATTATCACTTTCACGCTTTAAAATGCAAACGCTTGATACAAACACACTCACTCCACGCCATATGCAGGCGCAGAGTTGTGTGTTTTGAATTCACCATCGACGGCCAACAAATGTTTTTTTTCGTTGTGCAGCCTTTTTGGGTTGGAAAGGAGCTTGTCTGGAGTGTTGTTGTTTGTCCCGCTCGCATAAGTGTCGTCTGGTTGGTGAACCGCACGATCGAAAATTAATGCAACGGTGAGCGTTGTGGTGCGTGTGTTTTAATGCTCTATAGCCCCCCCCCTTCACGGTATGTGTATTTAATGCACAAAAATCCGGTCCTTCCAAACATGGCCCTTCCCTTAAAAAAGAACCCCAAATGAAACGAATTCGCACACCGACCGTCAACCAACGGCCGCCCGAACGGCAGCACACCACCAGCAGCGTTACCGGTAAAATCAGTTTGGGAAATCTATTGGAAATTCGTAATAAAAGCAAACCCACCACCGCGCCACAGACCCTGGAGTGGGGGTAGCGCGTCTGTTTCTGTGCCACAGTACCGTGTACTGGCTTGCAGCATAAAACATGCATTATTCATTTTCGGCTTCCTTTTTCCGTTGAGTGTGCACAGTCGACGAATGGAACTGGTCTCGAACTGGACGCGTTTTGCGCGTGTGTTTCGCTGTGTGTGTGTTGTCGCGTTTTTCTATTTTCGCCATCCGTCCGATTTGTTTGGGTTTCATTTCGTTATGGTCGATTGATTGGAGCGAGAGGGGTACACAGAGGCTTTGTGGATTGCGTTCGAATGCGTGCGCAGACTTTGGTTATGATGTTGCACCGAGGGTGTGGGCGCTCGCGCGGGTGCAAAAGAGGATGCAGTTTTTGTTGCACCGCCAGTGTCTGAGGTGGCAAATACATATGGATGAGGGAAAAGAGACCCGGTCGAGGAAAAAGGGAAGGGTAGCACGATTGTGTTATTTAGCATTTTATAATATTGTTCCATCGGATGCCATCACCCGATCCGTCAGTTTATGGTTAATCACGATGAGGGTGGTTCGTGCGAATATATTTTTTGGACGCTCGATGCCTCTGTTGCGGGTTTGTTGCCATTCTCCCGAAGCCTGTTTTTTTATGCGAATATTTAATGGCATGTAATTAAATACGTGCGATTTGAAGAACCAGGAAATGGGGGTGTAATGTTGTATGCTTCATTTTTTGTGCTTCGTTCTGTTAGCGATGAACAAATTTGCTACTAATGCCAAGCAGACGACTTAAAAAATCGTTTTTTCAGTGTAGAAATCCGGCTCGAAGGACCAAAATGTACCAAATGGCATGGTGTTGATTTTATTGCGTTCGGATTTTTTAAACGAACTATTTTCTTCTTCCCTTTTTTTTATGTATTTATTCATCGTTGGAGTCTATTAGTTTTGTTAAACACATATAATATATGTATTTACCCATAAATTAGAACTGCTTCATTACAATGGGACACTTTGGCAATGCTTACAAATGAAAGTTTTATCGCAGTAACGATCATTTTAATGTTCTAACAAAGGAATATTGAGCGATTGAAGTCCTAATTGAACCTAATGCGTATTTCCATTACAAAGTAACGTAACAGTAATTCCTAACGATACCATTCAACCCTAACATAACCAATCCTGGCAATAATCCAAAAATATTTCAAGAATTTAATTTATCCCAAAAACGTTCGTTGACTGCATCTCTCGGCAAAGCAGAAAGAAGGGATCCGCTTGTGCTCAATGTGTTTTGTAAACATTATATAATCTGCCTTTCTTCAGCTTTTGCTCCCCGCGAACGATTCCTCTGACAGAAAACTCAGAAATCAAAATGATAAAATCAGTGGCAAAAATTCAATAGCACGATTTTCGGTTCAGCCCTTCCAAAACGCTGTCTGGACTACTGCAACCCGCTTGGACAAAGGAAAGAAAGGAACCCGTTGGGGATAAGCTTTCCATCAGCATGCATAATTTAATTATTTTGCCCTCTATCTGTTTTCCACACCAGCCCAACAACGGGATGTGCATTCGCCCCACACAGCTCACAGCAACATCTTCCCAATTTTCTTTGCAAAAGCGCGCTTTCTTATCAAATCAAGCTTTTTGGAATGGTGCGCGCCGTGCGTGGTGGTGCCGGTTTCGGGAGTTTCGGAAGAAAATTGGAACACGTTGTGTTCGGATTCGGTGCGTTGCCCGTTGTAACAGGTATATGTGTGTGTGTGTGTGTGTGGTCCCAAAACCGGTTTTGTTTTTTCCACCTAAAAGGTTGGAGAAAAATCGATAGAAAATCGACAAAAGGGGATTTTATTCACGCGAAAACTTATTTGTTCTCCCCATCGGAATCTTTGAATATGCTGCCCCTTTCCTAGCTGTGTGTATTGGTGTCGAGACATAATCATCAACCAGACAACAACCGTTCGTGGTATGGTAAGCTTCCCCAGGTACGCATCCCGTTTATCTGTCCGCCATTTGCGGCCAATTACTAGTCTAATTGACCGTCATAGTGTACCATCGCCACCGGCCGTCGATGTCTTCGGAACAAGACGCACAGCCTATTCCGGGCAATCGAATGAGGCCCAAGTCTCC
>NW_024428658.1:0-20656 GCF_017562075.2 Anopheles merus | reverse complement strand
AGCATCAGCAAAATCAGCATCAAAGTATGCTGCAAAAGCAAATGTCACAGCAGCAGCAACAGCAGCAAAAACAACAACACCAACTCCATTACCATCACAACCAATTTCACCAGCAGCAGCAGCAGACACTGCAACCATTCCGCACACCGGCACCGGTCCCGGCCCAACCACCACCACCAGTGAAAGCTCGCGATCATTCACACACCCGCCAAGGGGGAAAAGAGTATGCAGCCGCCGATCCCGATGATCTCCTCGCCAGTAGCAGCACCACCGTTACGGGTACCACGGCGCTGCTCACCCCGCCGCTTTCGCTGTGGCGCCCGAAACGCCGGCCCCGCTGCCCTGTTCCCGCCGGACCGTCCGCAGGCTCTGCTGAACAACGCGAACCGTCTTCCGCTTGGTTTGCTGCCGTACAACATGCTAGCCGCCCGACCGTACTCGACCCCGATCAACAACCTGGCGATGCATCCGGCATTCCCGCAGCGCTGCTCGTACGGTTCCCGCTGCAAGGGTTTCTGGGTGGCCCCGGCCCGGTACAGATGGGTCCGCCACCGCCGCTACCTCCTCGCCATCCGGGACCAGCGCCGGGTGGGCCGCCGCCATTTTTGATGCAGCGCAGCCCGACGCCCCTGCCGACGAACCAGTTCAACCAGCGGCTGGTGCAGGAAATTCAACAAAACCATCCGCTGCTCGCGTTCAACCGACAGCTCGCTGCGGCCAGCACGCTCAGCGTTTGCGGCAATGGCATGGCGTGAACAAAGCAGCCCCGCTATAGCCCTGCCAAGGCGGGTTTTATGAAGCAGCAGCACCATTTCCAGCGCAGCAGCAGCAACGATCCCGAGTAGGCAATGGAATGCCATCGAGCACTGCAGGCGGCGGGCAGCAGAGGAGCGCGATGAGTACGCAAACATGATGAGCAATCGCAACAAGCAGTGGCTAATCGGGAATAAAGCTGACGCAGCTCAACTCGGACGCCCTACTTTAACGATTACTATTTCACCGTGTACAAGCAGCGGCTGGCAGCGGCGAGGGCGAGGGCGATAATAGGATCTATCGCGAAAATCAGCTCAACCATCGTTCACCCAGCAGGCGGAGGAGCATGCCCAGCTGCTGTTACTGTCGCTGCTGTCGAAGAACGGCAAGAGCGGGCTGCCGGCACGAACCGCGAACGTCGCAGTTCCGAATCCCGCTCCAACCCGAACGGCGGTAGCGAGGGAAAGGATGGCCAGCGCGACGGGTGGTGGTCGAGCGTATACCCCGCTCCAATTTCAAAATTCGCTCGGCAAGCTGCAGTGCGTAGTGTGATAGCGCCGCGAAGCTCATCGACGCCGACGTGATGGGCAGCGACCAGCTGAACGGAAATGGCGTGCCGGCACTTGAACCGCCGCCCGCCGCTATCCAGCGCAAAGCTCGCCATGTGCTGCTGCTTATCGAGACGCTGTACAAGTTGGTGCTCAAGCTGGAAGATCTCGGCAATCCCGTGCGATCGAAGCGATGAAAGCGCTGCGCGAAAAGAAAATGCGCAAGCGAACCAGCAGCACCGGCAGCGGCAGCGGTGTGGCGTGTTTGTCAGAAGCGGGCGCCAAGATTGGCAACGCATTGATAATTAATCCGAATTGGTAATTAATGATAGTCACGTAAGATGATTTAACCAACAAATCCCGTTAATGTCGATACTAAGCTTCGGTTTTTTTATTTAATTTAATTGCTCTCAATCTGCTTTTCAATAAGCGAAATATTGCGATATTACCATATACAT
Source organism: Anopheles merus (assembly GCF_017562075.2). NCBI lineage: Eukaryota > Metazoa > Arthropoda > Insecta > Diptera > Culicidae > Anopheles > Anopheles merus. The sequence continues at coordinate 18,897 of NW_024428658.1, read as the reverse complement.
TTTAATGTGAAAATCTAGAGAAGACTAGTTTTTAGCCTAACACACACACCCACACACACACAACCTCACACTTGTAAAGTGTGGCAAGGGAAGAACTGATACTGAGTTGTCGATGATCATTTATGTTCCTTATTTATTAGGCTTTGCGTATGTAAAACACACGTGTGTGTGTAAAAGGGTAGCGTAAACTGAATTGCGTATACTCTGTCACACGCCGAAATGAATATATTCCATGCTCCTCTCCATATAAACCCCTGTGAACCGAATGGTATCGTTAGATATTGCTTTTGCAAACCGTGTATATATCATTTAAGTTTGGGCACGACATATAAAGCCCCCCCCTCTTACCTCCCCGGTTAGTTATTAGGTTATCCGCATGTCGTGCTCGTGCTGATATTTAATTTCGCCCATAGTGTTTCGCGCAAACAGAGCACGTGCGGTTTGAATAGGATTGCAAATCGATCGAATCGAACTCTTTAGTGTAGTGTAAGTTAGTTAACTGGCCAAGGATGACAGACTCGATGTGTACAATGTGGCAGGGGTTTCCCAGGCGTTCTCATAGCTGTGGGACACTTTATTGACTCTCTAAGTAAAATGTAACGGGAATTGGACTCTATAGCACCCTTGTTGGACATATCCAATAGGAATTCCAACGAACCTTTCCAAAAAGGGTGCAATAGAGTCCAATTTCCGTCATGTGAAGTTCACTTCCCAATTAGAAAGAGTCAAGAAGTAGTGTCTCATAACTATAACCAGGCTAGAACCCTGGAAAATCCTGTAAACTGCATTTGAGCCACTTTGTCACATCCATCCGCCCTCTACACAATTAAGCTTCACGTGCAATGAGAAATGGAAAGAGTAGCTGTAGACACTGTAAAAACTGTCCGTACCCGCTTACGGCACTATCAAACGAAACATTAAAACACATTCGTCTCTTCATTCAGTAGTACATAAATCTATAGATACATAATTTTATAGTTGAGTGCATTTACCTGAACTTGTTTTTAGACTAATCTTTCGATAGCTCTTTTTCACGTGTCCGTTGGTGTTTATCACTCACTGAACTTCTTTACACGATTACTTCTTTCCTTTTCAAATGTACTAGCTAGATGTACTATGGCACTGCAATTACTTTTCGGAAAACTTAAAACCTATTACACTACTCACTTGAATTGCTTTGATTTCTCTACCTACTTCCAATATAAGAACGGTTAAAAATGTGAAGAGAGCCAACATGCCAAGAAAGCTGTGTAAATGAGCATTTTAGGCTATAATCTTGAACATAAACTTAAACACTGAGCAGCATAAAAAACTGCAATTGAGTTAAAACTATCCATGTAAAAGCTCTGTAATAAAAAGCAATCAAGCGCAAATTCCGAAACATGCGATAGAGAAAATGTGTCTAAGAAAAATGAACAAAAAAAGGAGATATCCACGATGGAATTGTCGAAAAAGAACAAACAAATAAATCGACTAATTTTTTTTGGGCTTTTGTTATGATGCTTATGAACGCGAGCAAAATGGGTCGTTATTTTGTGGTTTTTAGCGTAGAATTATGGTGCAATATCACAATATTAAAGGAGGATTTGTTGTGATCATAGCAACATCGCTAGTTTAAACGAAGTGTAGTAGGCTTTATTGAAATAGAGAATAAATTAGTCTGCATTTTCTTTTCGTACGAACAAGAAGTTCCAACAGGATTTACGGAAAGAGGTTAAAAGGAGATAAGGGTTATTTTATATAAATTCTAAATTATGTTTTTAATTTTCTTTACAGATACAACTTGAAACAAACCACGCCCCACGAACCACGATGGCCTCTTCCTCGTCCAGCAGCAGCAGCAGCAGCAGAATGTCGGTGATGGACCGCGACCTCTGTCTGCTGCTGGGTGGAGATGTCGTCCGAGAAGGTAACCGTGCGGCAGAAGGCGTTCAACAAGATGAGCACCATCCTGAACAACCGGGAGGACGATTTTTCTCGACTACATGGCATCGGATGCGTTCGAGACGCAGTGGTGCGCGGTGCTGGATGCGGCTTACCACGGCATACAGAAGCAGAGCTACGCCATTACGACCCAGGTGCAGAGCAAGAACCACGACTACGTCGTGGTGCTGCACAAGCTCGTTGAGCTGGCGATGGATCGGGATGCGCCGCAGCTACCGCACAGCCAGCTGATCGGGTGCTTTGTGCGCGCGATCAACGATCAAGCGATGCGGGACAGTTTTGGTGTGTGCTTTCTGCACGTGCTGAACAAGTTCGTGCTGTGCTCCAAGTGGTGCCTAACGCCGGTGAGCTACGAGCACTGGAAAGGTAAGCAGAGGGGTGAAAGGTTGATTTACTTTATTTAGTATTAAACGGGGATTTTTTTTGCAGAAATTCTTGACTGCTGTTTAGTGATGCTGGATACAGCGCACGTACCAAAGCACTTGGCGGCCAACTGTCTCTCGCTGGCTGTGGTGAAATTTTTAGCCAACTGCTCGATGCAAACACTGCTGGCGGACTATTTGAGCCGGCTGATTGTCCACCTGCGCCAGGCGGTAAACGAGAAGAAAAGTAACGTTTTATGCGATCTGATAAACATAGCTTTGTACATAACAGAAGCGGTAAGTAGCGTTTAGCACCATCTCCGAGGTGGGTTTTTGCTGTCTCAAAGCTAAACCTAATCACACTTTGATCGCCACGTGCAGATAGCGGTGGATTGTAAGGCGAAGATCATTGCATTCTTGGAGTCGCTCGTTCCATGCACGGTGAAACTTACAAGGAAGCAAACTTGCGCAAGGAACAGAAAGTGTCACTGTTCCGGTTGATGCATCTGTCGCTGATAATGTTGTACCCGGGAGGAAAATCTCATACCCTTGCCAAACCACTGACCCGAGACGGTTTGCAGCAGGTCGAGGACGATGAAGCGCGAAGGAAAACGTTGCGCGAATATCATTACATACTGACGAGTGAAATGAAGGCACGGGATCAGAGTTCGTTCTTTGGCTCGAATGAGGCCCTTTTGCTGATGGTTTCATTGACTTTGCCGCCCGGTTGTGTTATACGGTAAGATTATTTGAGTTTTTTTCTGCATTTTTAAAGGGAAAATTACTACTTCTTACTCATCCCTTTTTCAAAGGTGTACTGGAACGAGGATAATTGGAAGGAATCTAGCGGCGAAGAAACGGCCGCAAAGCGAAACAAACAGTTTAACAAACTGCAAAGCATCATGGAGATGGTCGGTACTGCTCCAAATCAGCTTAATTTGCGTTGGTACGATCACGCTTCCTCTTTCATGTAGAAAAGATCATTAATAAACATTTTCCTCCAGGTTGTACATCCTTTCTGCGGTTCTAGACAGATATGAGGCAGCACTTACTAGCGACGACTATGCGCAACTGTTGCAACTGTTGTGCAATGTGCAACCGAGCCTACAATCGCCGCACGAGCATGATGCTTTCTACCAGTGCTGTTCCGTGCTGCTCGCGTTCGAACAAAGTCAACCCATCGATCGTTGAACACAGCGGCGGCCAGCGGTGAATCGATTGGCGAGCTTTGGGCCAAAATGATAGCCGCTGCGTTCCGTGCCTGCACCAACACCGCCGCAAGAACGTGCGCTAAATCCAATCTCCTGCTGCAGCTATTGATTCGCCATCGAAAGTATCCGAACGTCGGCTTTCTAAACAGCACCGTGCTGGAAGCCTTTTACACCTATGCCGTGGAGAAGACGAACCTTAACGTCGGCACGGTGCTGTCCATCCTGGAGACGGTGGGCAACGCCGAGTGTCTCGGCAGTGTCGACGGTGTGCTGACCAAGCTGCTCAACTATCTCTATCCGCAGACGCGCGAAACACAGTCGAAAGCGATACTACACGCAAAGGAGCGGCTGAGCGCAAAGACGCTGGCACGCATTTCGATCCTTTGCGTGGTGACTACATGTTGCGCAATGGATGAGACAGAGCGGCACACACACGCCGGAGTGCACGATACCTTTTACCGGGAGCGAGACGGGCAGTTGCAAACGCTCGAGCAAAGACTTCGCTACCATAGTTTAGAGGAATTGCTAGCGTTGGAGCAGCACAAAAAGGAAGGGATTGATGCGGAATCACCCCAAGGCAGCGCACGAATCTCTTACAACATAAACGAACCACTGTTTTTGCGCCTGTGTGAGGTAGTAAGCTTCGACAAGCATATCCTGCCCGATGGGAATTATTTTCTAGCCGATGGATTGGCATGCATCTGCGACGATTTGGAGTTGTACCTGGAGATGCTCAACATTTTGCAGCTGCACGCCGCGTACGATGAGCAGCAGTGCACCAGGAGCCCACTGTACAAAAGGTTCTGCTCAAGTTCGACCTACTAAACGGTGGATTTGAGCGGCTGTTGAAAAACGATGCGGCCTCCACGCTAAATCTCATCAAAACCAGGAACCTTGCCGAGCGATTGTTGGCCATCTTTCGTGTCCCTTACCATCCGTCGGTAAGGAAGCTGCTGCAGCAAACCGAACACACGTTCATTATGCGATGGGCAATCGGGCAGATCAGTCTGAAGGAGGGGGAGGATTCGCAGTGCGTGACCGTGTTGCAGCCGGATAAACTGGCCACGGAAGAGCAAATGCAGCGATGTTTCCTCCACGTCGTAGCGGAATATCTGCAGTACGAAGGGCCAAGCCTGAACGAGGCTCACGAGCTGCTGGATCGGTTGGAACTGAATGTGTTCAGCAGTTTGGATTTGTTCTATCTGTTTGATCTGTGTCGAATACTGCTGGCGCAAACTTCCCATGAGGTGGTGGCCGTATGGGTACTGAGAAACCTGGTAGATGTGTGCAAAAACCACTACACCAATCCTGACATTACGGAGCAGATTATCGATCTGTACGGTGTGGTAAGTTAATTGTAGCTGTGATCAACTGAACTCTCTTCTCAAATTGTGTTTAATCCGTTTCAGCTTTAACCGCCTTCGTGAGCCCGTACGAAGACATGATCCGCAACGTAACGATCGTGCTGTACTCGTTCGTAAAACAGTGCGCCAAACACACGTACTCTACCGAGCTGCAGGTGAAGATACTGGCGCAGGTGAAGTATCTGCTCCGCGCTTACCCGCAGCACATCCGTACGCCAACGCACGAGAGCATCTACAACGGATTGGTGCCGTTGCTGAGCAGCCCAAGCTATCGCATCAAGCTGGAAGCGGTCAGGAATATTCTGCACTTCATGCAGCTCGAATGGTCACATCCTGACCTTTCTTCGGTTCCGTGCAGCTTTTACGAGTTTCAGCTGCAACTGTACGATCAAATTCAGTTCGAGGAGCTACTAGCGACCGACGGTGGGATGGACATGAACGATGAGAGAATGAACGTGATTAGCGGCTGCCTTCAGCTGCTGTTGGGCATCTTTCGCATTAGCTTCATGCTGCGTCGGCGCGCGTTGTGCGATTTTGTGCTGCTCGTTCAGTTGGGAAGCGTAAACGATGGTAAGTGTTGTTACAGCAATAGCTGACAATTAAAGTTTAATTATTGTATAATCATATTTTTGTCCTTCTTCTAGACAAAATGGCAAACACCATACGGCTTATGCGCACCTCCAGCGATATCGACTTCTGCCAGCTGCTTCAAGCTAACCTGGACACCGTACTCGAGCTATGGCTAACCAAAGGGAATCGGTTGCTGCATTTCCCGTTCCGTCTAGGGAAAGATCGCCACGATCGAAGAGTTTATCCAACTGTTCAAGAAAAACATTTCCTTCGTCATACTCTGCATGCAGCCGGAACGGTTCGAACAGTTCTGCAAATCGATTGGCGTACAGCAGGCAGAAATGGTGAAGGTATGTTTTCGGTTGGAATGAATTTAAAATGATAAATGACCAATTTTCCATTTCATTACCAGAGTATACTGCCGAAATGTGTTTCGTTCCTTCTGCCCAAGTACGCCAAATGTGAAGGGATGGCGCCCAAGTATGATGCAATAGCTAGTCGGATGCACAAAGCACTTGCCCCTATAATAAGCACGGTAGATCTTAAAGATTACGTGTCGGAAATTATCAAACACATCTCACCCACCGATTGAACGATCACGTTGAGCTGGGCAAGCTGTTGGACCAGGACCTGCCAAGCTGCTTCGTTGCCGATCTGTCGCTTAGCAAAGCCACTTACTCGACGGCGCTCGAGCACCTGAAACAGTCGGTATGGGGATCGCAATCGTTCAAGTACACGCTGCTGAGCAATTTGTGTTTTAAAAACAGCTCACCAATTGAACGCACCCTAACGGATGTCAAACGCTGGCTTTGGGCGGCTGATGAACCGGAGCAGAAAATGGTACATCTCTTCCAGTACACGGTGTTTCTCGACCATCTGAAAGAGTACATCGGACAGCAGAAGGAACGCGCGTTCAAACCCTATCTCGTGCGAGATGTGGTGTATTTCCTGTGCAACTTGTTGTCCTCCTTTCCCGCCCTACGACTTGCCACGCTCAACAGCTTCGGGCGGTTCCTGGAGCACGTGGTCGCATCTAGCGATGCGTGCGAGCTGCTCTCGGAACATTTGCACTTCATAGTGTCATCATTGCTGGAGGTGGAAAATGTCGATCCGGCATCGGAGATTTCTCAAAAATCGCTAACTCTGCTACGGTTTCTGATCTTACAACACTCTGCCGCGTTTGCGGGTGCGATCGGTAAGCTGAATTATCTACCAAAGGACGAACGATTCGATCAGTTGCGGCTTGCTATATCGCGCCAAAAAACGATCGGTCATGAAAATGTTGCCAAGGGAAGAAATCGCGGCGCTGATTGAGTTGCCCAATTTAAGATACGAAGATTTGGCTGCGCTGAAGATTGTGGTAAGCTTTTGCTGTATTTTGAGTGACTTGGAAGTTATATAATTATAATTTTTTTATTGTAGCTCACCACCAAAAAGAAAGATCTAAAATTATTGTGCGATGAGCTGAGCGAGCAAAGCGCATCGTCGGGCGCTAATGGGGAAAGCGTGCTTCATCGGTTAGTCTACACTTTGCTGGAAGTTGTGCGCAGCTCCCCGTTCGACAAGCGATCGATGGAAGCTCTCCGATGTTTGAGTGAAATAGGACCGATCGATCTGGGAACAATGCTGTTAAAATCCGACGCAGAAATGATTGCTTACGATACGGTACAGCTTTAAAGCCCTGGGCAGTAGCAATATCAATTAAATTTTAAATTTCTATCTCTCTTTAGATCAACAACTCGAAGGAAGCAATCGAACGATGTGCTGCGGTGCTGCTGAGCGAATTGAACGAGCTGATAACGAACAGAAACGTTCCGGTTGCAAACTACGCCTCACTGATTTGCTACAAAATGCTGTACGGAAAAACATTCCATGCTTTGGCGGGTGAGATTCTAAACAAAATTGCATATAGAAATCCATTTTAAATCTTAACTTCGATCATTTCGTATCTCTAACAGCCAAACTACCAACACTGCACCCATTTTTGGGAACTTCTGCGGAAGAGATCAAACTCTTCACTCGTACCACCGGACGCAGTTTGTCGTTGCGGCCAATGCTTGCCAACGAACGGATCGAGTACAGCGCTTTTGTGCAGCAGCTGTCAGCCGCGTTGCTGTCATTTTTGGGAAATACGATGATTAAAAAGCTGGCCGAACAGGAAACGACATTCGTCGAGAAGCTTGTCCCTTTGCTGGTACAGATAACGATAAAGCATTCGAAGAGTCAATCATCGATAGCATGGCAGCTTTGTAAGTGCTCTTGTTGCACAGTAGTAGATGCCACGGATGATAAGGAAACATTTGAATATATCTTCCTTTTTGCAGCAGATAATGAGTTTTTCAACGAGTTCGCTGCCATTCAAAATGAGGTTCACAATATTTCAATGACCCGAAAGCTATTCAACTGATGCTTACCATCGTGGAGTGTGTTCGGATACATAATCAATGGTAAGTGTAATTTACAAATTTTGTTAATACTTTTCCTAAAAAATAATGTTTGTAATAGCTTTCCACAGTACAAAATTTCCGTTAACTATCTACGAATCGCACAAGCGTCTCAATTCTGTCAGGCACACTTTAAAGCCATCCTGTATGGTGACCTCTGGTACCGGGAGGAAGAGGAGCAAGGCAAGCATGATGCCAAACGAACCCGGAACTGCAAAACATAATGAAATCATGCCATTTGGCGATCGGCGTAAACGATGCAGTTAAATCATTCCTCAACCCAATCCAGGAACGGATGGAATATTACCGTCTAGAGCAGAATTACGCCAGATGCTTGGTTATGCAAGATGCAAGCACACCGTGGTCGCAAGATACCGCCCTGGACAGTGCGGGCACACAGAATGCCATCTTGCAAACACTGAAAGACTCCTCACTGTACGGTTTGGCTAGATCGTTACATGTCGCACCGCAACAGATTGATTACGAGTGTGCCTGGCGGCTGTCCGACTGGAATGTACTATTCGACGCGGACGGCGGTGTTGGTCCCAATGTCCCGAAGAGAGCACCGGCTGCCGGTTCGAGCGCGCTGCTCCTACAGTCGCGATCCTTCGAGCGAGCGCATTACAAAGCGCTCAAGTGTTTGCAGCTGCGCGATGAACTCGCGGTGGAAAGTGCGATCGTGGCAGCGCAGCGTGCCGTTAGCGAACTTTTCAAGCTTACCAGCATCGAATCCACCAAACACATCTACCACGGGCTGTGCCGGTTGCGGATGCTGCAGCAGATCGAAGACTTCGGTGAGGTACACTTCTCCAGACAGATCGACTGCGAGCAGGACCTGCTGAACCGGTGGAGGGAACAGGACGAGCTGCCGCACAGCGAGTTCACGCTGCTGGAAACGATCCTTTCCCAGCGGCTGTCCATCTTCAGCACGGCCGGGATTCGTGCGAAACTGCGAGGCTTCGTGGACTGTGCGGTACGGAATGTGGTGCTGATCGGGGAAGCAGGAGGAGCTGCGGCAACGTGCAGTCGGTGGTGTGATGAGCTGGAAAATGCACAGCTCAATTGGAGTGCGGCAGCCGGTGCTGGCGAAGGAGTTGGCGTGGGAAGTAATGAACAGCGCCAAGTACACTGATCCGATGGTGAAGGGGAGTGGCGTGTCGCCTTTACGGTGAGTTCCTTGCCGAAGGACACTCACAGGAGATCAAGTCGCTATGCTCGGACTACTTTCAACAAGCGGAAAAATATGTCCAGTTTGTGCTGTCGCGACAGGGCGGCGGCGACGGCTGCGGGTGGCGAACAGAAAACCTCGCCGGGAACGTTCCCGCTAACCATCGTTGCTTCGACGTGGATCGTAACTTCACCGTGCAGCACACCGTCGCGAAGTACGCGGATCGTGAATTTGTGCGGGTAGGTTGAGGAGCATTGCAATATTAAATGGGGTAAACTAAATGAAAATTTGCTCCTCCCTTTCCTGCAGCTCACCAAATTCATCCGCTCTCAGGAGTGGGAGGCACGGAAAACGAATCTCGCCCGCATGGAGGTCGAGCTGGTCCGCCTGAGGGAGGAAACGCAACGTGCCACCGATCAGCGGCGCAAAGATCTTGGCCGTTCGCTTCACTTTATGCAGAAAAACTTGCAGCGCGACAAGAAAGCGGCCGAAGAGGTGGAACAGAATCGCTGGGACTACTTGAATCTGGCACTGTGCTATTATCTGATGTACGCGAAACAGAGCACGATCGTGAGCGACATGGTGATATTTAGGATCATGTCGCTGTGGTTGAACAATCAGGAAAATACGAGCGCAAAGGAGTTGATCGAAGAGTCGCTGCTTACCATTCCTTCGTACAAGTTTATTGCCGTTTTACCGCAGCTTACACCGCGCGTCGGGCTGGACAGTGGGGACGGTGCGCTGGTGCAGAAAGCTTTGATAAGATGCGCCTGGACCATCCCCATCACACGCTTCCGTTTGTGTTTGCGCAGCTGCATGCGTATAAAGATCAACCGGATCACGAGTAAGTGCTGGTTAATTATAGTGGAATAACACATTAAGTTAAATTTAAATGCATTTTTAAACATTTCAAGAACTCCCACCAACGATAACCGTTTAATGGTGTGCGGGAGGTGTACAAAAAGCTGCGCAAAGAACCAACGCTCGAGCAAATGTTGCACCAAACAGAGAGAATGAATCTCGCCCTGATCGAGCTGGCCAACAAAACGCTCTCCAGCAGTCCCTCCTTCCGGGAGTACACCATGACGAAACGTGATCCGCTCGGGCAGCTGGAAAGCTTGGATCTCATCCACTGTCCAACGGTGGAGTTGCCCGTCCTAAAAACCGGCAACTATCGCTCACACATCGTAGGCATCAGGCGGTGGGATGCGAAGGTGATCGGTGTCGGTGGAATTAATGCGCCGAAAAAGCTTGCCTGCCTTTGCCTGAACGGTACGAAACGGACGCAGCTGCTCAAGGGGAAGGATGATATGCGCCAGGATGCGGTAATGCAGCAGGTGTTCGGTATAATGAACATACTGCTGCGCCACGATAAGGAAACGGCGCACCCGGAAGCTGTCCGTGCGCACGTACAAGGTGGTACCGCTGTCGAGGCAAAGCGGCATACTGGAATGGTGCAACAACACGATGCCGATCGGTGCGTGGTTGCTTTCCGGGCATGCCAAGTATCGGCCGCAGGACCTGGAACCGACAGCGGCGCGAAAAAGTTTTCCAATGTATGTACAAGCTGTTGAGAGCGTTTTTTTGTTTGAATATTAACGATGTTGAAAAATGCTCCTCTTTCCTCAGAACGCGGTGGCCGGCATGACGTTGCCGAAGAAGCTGAAAAACTATGAAGAAATCTGTGACAAAATTCGGCCCGTCTTTCGGCACTACTTTCTCGAGCAGTACCTGAAGCCGGGCGTGTGGTTCGAGCGGCAGCAGAACTACATCAAAAGTGTGGCCGCCAGCTCGATGATCGGGGTACGTGCTGGGCATCGGCGATCGGCACGTGCAGAACATCCTGATCGACAAGCTAACAGGGGAGGTGATCCATATTGATTTTGGCATAGCGTTCGAGATGGGGAAAAATCTGCCCACCCCGGAGACCGTCCCGTTCCGCTTGACGCGTGACATTGTGGATGGTATGGGGATAAGCGGTGTTGAGGGTGTTTTCCGCAAGTAAGCACATGTTCATTGGTAAAGTCTGCAGCTATTAAACCAAACACTCTTTCCCCATTGCTTTCCAGATCGTGCGAGAAAACGCTGGAAGTGTTGCGGAACAATCAGACGGTGATCCTCGCCATCCTGGAGGTGCTGCTGTACGATCCGCTCTACTCGTGGAACGTGCTGTCAAACAAGAAAGCAACCGTCGGCAACAGCAAGCCTTCCTTTCGCCATCCGGTGACGCTGATGAGGCCGATGGAGCGGTCGGTGGTCTGCCGATGGATGCGCGCTAATATCAATGTGACGGCCGAGCGTACGTGATGCAGGTGGAAGAGAAGCTGCTTGGCCAGGAGGACAACAAGTACATCTCAGTCGATGGGCAGGTGCAAATGCTAATCTTCAACGCAATGAACAAGCGCAATCTCTGTCAAGTGTTTGCGGGATGGCAACCGTACCTGTGAGCAAGTGAGTGTGTGATAAAGCGGTGATAGTGTGATAGTTTTATTTTTATTTATTTCTTTTCGTTTCTACATACATGTATCACATGCATATGACACGATGAGTTGCAAAATGTTGTTAGAAAATATTGAGAAAAAAACCACTTCAATCATTCTCAATATTAAACGCACAATTGAGGGAGGTAGTATGGTTTGTACAAAGTAGCTTTGAGCTGTAACACCTGTATCATCCTTTTGAGCCGTCCTATTGGGCGGAAGATGGATCGTTTCTGTTCGTTTATCCGCCAGTGACTTCGATCCCCAGGTGACAACTGTTCTACATTTTTAGCTTAAACTCCTCGTGAACAGCTCGATTTACCCATTGCCTCATATGAACTCTTGAAAACATGGGTGTGTGAGTGAACAACGATGTGTTGAAGCGTTGAAGTTTATGTCAGAACTTCGGTAGAAGCCGGACAAACAAGAAGCTTGCAGTTTCGTCCTTGGTGTTCAACAGCAAAACACTGAGTAAAAAGAAATAAACGATCTATCCAGGAGCATCAGAATAGCGGGAGAAACGCGCTGGGAAAAATAACAAAACAACGTGAAAGAGTGTTTTATAATAAACTTGTTGTTTAATATGGATTGAAAAGTACGCATGTTTTGTTTTGGGCCGGTAGCTTGTGCACAACGTGATGACAATTCTCAAAATGGCACCAGAAAAAATGCTTCACACTGACGTTTCAACTGTTATAATAAGCTTAAACTCTGCAATATCGCTTGCTCTTTAAGCCAATTTTAAGCCTGCTCTTTAAGCTTCCAGCAACTCGAAAAACGCTAACAATCTGCTCGAAAATGTCACTTGGGTCGAGGTGCCGTTTACGTAGTGCTCTTTTCCGATGCCAGAAAGGCTGCTACCTCCGCAATTCTGCAAACAAATATTTTAAATTTAGTCCAATCTAATTCCAATTGCTCATAGAACACTTATCATACCTTCCGGATTTCCGAAGCGACGCAACGCACATTGCATGATGATCATATCTTTCACCTTCTGCGGCACCGTCCCCGTCATCGGCGTGTGGATGAACCCGGGCACGATCGCATTCACCCGGATGTTGTACCGGCCGAACTCGCGTGCCACCACTAGGTCATCGCTTCCACCCCGGCCTTGCTCGGGGAATAGTTCGACTGTCCGATGTTGCCGGTGCGGGCAACGATCGACGACAGTCCTTTCACCATCGAACCGGCCAGCTCGTGCTCGATCATGGCCCGGCCGAAACGTTGCAGCACCAACCACGTACCCTTCAGGTTCACGTTGATCACCGCATCATCAAGTCGGACTCGGGCATCTTCAGCAGGAAGTTATCGCGGGTAATACCTGCCGAATTAACGACCACCGTCGGTGGTCGCTTGTACCGGCCATCACTTCATTCAGCACGGCATCAACACTGTCGCCGGAAGAGACATCCATCTCGTAGGCCGCATTGTCGCCCGCCGTGAGCGATGCGATCGTTTCCTGGGCCGCCTGTACGTTACGATTAGACGACGAACTTGTTATTATTGTTTTTAATCGTATGAACTGCGGAAACTGAACTACTTGTTGCTTTTGTTTTCGTTTTCGGTTTTGTTCCTTTTTTGCTTGCTCTCCCTCATAATTGTTTACTCCGCGTTGATCTGCGTGTTTCCCAATCACTGTTCACGCTTCGGAATCGGAATCCACTATCCGGTCGTTTGCCTTCGGTGGAAGGTGGGGCAATTTTGTGAATTGTTATCCATTATTGTAGATTTAAAATTAGATTATAGATTAGATTAGATTAGACTAGATTATAGCATATTATAGCATGTAACTGTACGGAGAGAAATGAGAAATAAAACCGGCACTTCTCGTTGAGCCTTGCAAGTGAATGGATGGTGTGATTATAACATGAATGATTTAAACGCGGAGCCGCAGGCCCAGTGAACCGTTCGAAGATCTTTGTTTATCGTCGGAGGTCGGTTGTTGGGCTCGTTTAGCAGGTCCTAAGCAATAGGGTTTTCCGAAATCTTCACCCTTGTTTACCGCATAATGAAACACAACACACAGGGGGCGAGAGTGGTGGTCGAGTCGAGCGATAGTTATGTATGGTGCGGTGTGACCAGTCAAGGGCGGGGTAAATAGTCAATGTCAACAATGATGACGCAAACTGGCTTGATTGATCATTTCATGATACTGTGTCATGATGATTCATCATTGTTACTGATGCGTCTACTATGACGCCAAATCTATCTGTTGGAACCTCGCACCAAAGGTATCCAACTACCTGTCATAAACGGGACATTTAAAACAAGCGTCGTAGGCGTGAAACGATCAAGACACGAAGCGTAACCGAAGAAAGAAAGGGGTTTAAAAAGGCCGCAAAAGAGGAACGAGGCTCTTTTCTAAACCAACCGCGGAAAACCGACAAATTTTTGGCGTGTAATAGTACAATAAAATCATTTGGCAAGAAATTAATCCGCCTTGGTTTTAGTTCCCAACATTCCAAAAAATTTGGTCGATAAATCCAAACACATTTTGGTTCGATAAACCAAAATAAATTGGATTGGAAATTCGTTCAAACGATTTCGTGTACGGCATTCCTCGTTCGTCGTGTAGTTTCGCGAGTGGAATAAATAAATCACGCGCGGTGTGTATCGAAGTGCCTGTGACCGAAAAGTGCAAGTGCAATGGAGCAGCAGCAGCATCGCGTGTTATGCCAAGGGCAGAGCCGGCTACCACAGGGACTGTCCAAGGACAGAACGTGTCAACGTTTACACTAGCCCCCGCGGAGCATTGCGCGAGACTTTCTCCCCGTCGGAAGGTTCCACCGTGGAATATGTGTACGAGGTGGGCAGCAAGCAAGTAGGCGGAAAAATTGCAGCAGTACCAGCCAACCTCGTCAGAAGATGACGCCCGGAGGCGCGTTCCTCAAGAAGGAAGTGAGACCCCTCAACAAGAGCATCGAGTAAGACAGGTGAGGCAAGTGGTAACGGTCGGCAAATCCAGATCGCGACGAGGAAGAGACGCTATCAGCGTCCGAAAGTGCACGATGGGTAAGTGATGTGATGAGCGGCATAGACGGCGTATTGTGCTTGAACGCGAACTACTAAAGCTCGATATCGCGGAAAGCGCAAATGGCGCAGGCAGCCATCGCGCAGCCTCGAACACTCTGGGACGAAAAGATAAAGAATTTCAAGGTGGGGTCCGCGACATGGAGAGTTCCATGCGCCAGCCCATTCACGACAAGGATGGCCCTTCGCGGGGTCAACATCCTGTGGTTCAACACCCTGACGCGAGGATCACACGCACACTAAATCCCCGCACGATGCAATATGGCACGGCATGTACGCAACACAACGGATGCAGGGTACGCGACACACATGCGCATGCAGGATACGCGACGCATCCGCGAGACATTGCATTGTACGAGACACAACCGACGAATGCGCACAGTACGGGTACACTCCGCATCAAGCGTACGCGAACCGCCCGGAAAACTCATTGCACTTTGGAATACGGAGCACTTGGGTCACACAACACTGCACAAACACACGACCACAGATAAACGGCACTTTCTTAAGCCAGAGCCAGATAGCAGCCACGCCAACCTGTACCTCGAGATTTGCCACCCTTCTCTGGGAATGTGGATGATTGGGCGGTTTTTATCACCGCGTATGAACGCACTACCGGCTTGTGGCTATACGGATGATGAGAACGTAATCAGGCTGCAACACGCGTTAAAGGGCCCGCGTTGGAGGCGGTTTGGACACCTCTTATCCTTCCCGGACGGGTTGAACGAAGCGATCGAGACCTCAAGTCTCGCTACGGAAGGCTCGACTTGATTGTGAGTCCGTCATACGGAAAATAAGGTGTATAGCTGCTCCCAAACGAACGATTTGCCCAGCTTGGTGGAGTTTGGGTTCGCTGTGTGAAACGTTTGCTCGAGCAGTTAGGGCGTCGGGGCTGCATGCCTATATGTACGACGTAACGTTGTTGAAGGAAACTTGTGAAGAAGCTGCCACCAGTCATCTGTATCGATTGGGCGAGGACCCACAAGAAGGATGCGTGAGGTAACGTTGATGGAGTTTGGACGGTGGATTGGGTGAGTGGTGAGCGATTTGTGCCGTGTCATTATATGACGCCCGTCCTGGGGGACACGATACGGCACCTCGACATCCTGACCGCTCCCAAAACGACAGCAGTTCCAACCCCAACCGTTCCAGAATCGTCGAAGTCCGCCCTCTCGACCAATCCAGATGGAATCGAACGGCACGGGGGCGATCACATCCGGCCTACTGCAAACGTGACAGTCCTGCAAGAGATGAACGTTAGTGACCCGACGCCACAGACCGACATACCTGTGTCGATGCCAGCCAGGTGAGAGCTGCGGATCGCTTCACAGTGCGAGAAGTTCCTGGAACTACCGTAGCTGCAAGGAGAGCATTTGTGAACGAGCGAAGGATGTGCAGGAAATGCCTCGGTTACCAGCTGGCAAATGCCGTGCACCACCGTGTGGAGTAGATGGATGCGGCGTCAACATCACGAGCTGTTTGCACGCGGAGGACACACATCCGGTATCAGCCGCCACCAGGATCAACGACGGGCCAACAGGTACAACCCGGGGTCCTTTTGCTAACGTTCTAACCCATGCAGGAACAATGATGGGGCGATCCTCAATACGTGCCGGTGTCTCTTCATGGACCACCGGACGTGTAGATACGTACGCCTTTCTTGATGATGGGTCTACATCGATACTCATGGATGAAGGACTGAGGGACGAGCTTGGTCTATCTGGCACACCTCATCCGCTGAGTCTAAAATGGACGGGAGGAGTTGACAGAAAGAGGATGAGAGGAGAGAGGCTGCAAATATGTCTGAGCGGCTACGACGAGTCACCGACGGATGAATTGACACACGTGCACACCGTGAAACAACTCGCGCTACCAGCACAGTCAGTCGACGTGGTTCAACTGGCCGCCAAGTACCCCCACCTGAGGGACTACCTGTGAGGCCATATTCGCGGGCTATGCCTCGCATACTCATCGGAGCAGATAACTGCCATTTGGGACAACCGTTGAAGACTGTGGGAAAACACGGTGAACCGGTCGCTTGGAACACCAGCTTGGGTTGGGTCATTTACGGTCCTTGCGTTGTGGAGACGATCAACATGCACCTCATGAAGACATCCTCCTGCAGTAGGCAACGGACCACCACGCCGAAAGCTGGACAACATGTGGGACACGAGCGACAAAGCACTCGACCGAAGATCGATCTTCCGTCGACCCGGGAACGCCTTGCAAGGCTGCGGTGCGCAGCGGTATGTATATCTAAAAAGAAATAACGTTTTTAAACCGTTGTAGACGACCGAGCTGACGAAAGGTAAAGGTACACTTAGCTGAAGAACGCGGCGGAAGAGTGGTGTGGCAACAATGTTCGACCGATCGGTTCTATCGGTGACAAAATGGTCCGATCCTTCCGTGATACACGAGAAACCGCAAGACGAGGCGGCCGTGGAGCGATTTAGAAAACCAGTATATAAGTGTAGCTGCTTCTATCCGTGTTGGGGGACCACCGCCTAGCAACTGCGAGGAAACTGCCAAAACACTCTGCTAGGAGGGCGCGTAAAACGATTCCACCGTCTCGGCAGGCAATCGTGTGCACATATGTCCGGTGCCAAGTTACAGGCTTGTATAACTTACGCAATGATTTAGGCACAGGGAAGTAATTGTTCGGAAAACAGCACGGGATCACGGCATACCAAGTAGGGTAGTTTGCAATAAGGAGACAGAATGTAAAAAAATGCACGCGTTTTTATGACAGGTCACACAAGGAAGTGAAGCCACAGCTAAAATGGCGCAGGTGATTAAAGGCAAATCAGATAAGCTGTGGTACACTTGGGGGGATAATGTTGGAACCTCGCACCAAACTACCTGTCAGAAACGGGACATTTAAAACAAAGCGTAGGCGTGAAACGATCAAGACACGAAGCGTAACCGAAGAAAGGGTGTTTAAAAGGCCCGCAAAACGGAGAACGAGTCTCTTT
Source organism: Anopheles merus (assembly GCF_017562075.2). Lineage (NCBI taxonomy): Eukaryota > Metazoa > Arthropoda > Insecta > Diptera > Culicidae > Anopheles > Anopheles merus. The sequence goes on along the minus strand of NW_024428658.1, from coordinate 1,352 downwards.
TCTAAAACCAACCGCGGAAAACCGACAAATTTTTTGGCGCGTAATAGACATAAATCGTTTTTTGGCAAGAAATTTAATCCGCCTTGAGTTTAGTTCCCAACACTATCGGAGCCACGTATATTTTAGGACAAATTTCGAGAAAACAATGACCTTACAAATGAAATTCTTTGAATCATTTTGTACATTTCTCTTTTCACTCTGTGAAAAGTAAAAATCTTCTTTGTAATGTGAAATTATAATGGTCAATCGCATTCAATGACAGCAAATCGTAGCAGACTACTTGTGGATTTGCCTCCTGGTGACGATATTTTTTTCATAATTCCATCGTTAGTCACATTGATTTTAATGCAACAGAGCGATTCACTTCATTCTTCAGCTGATTGTCGAATTAAAGCAGTTGAGTTTTTGGTAGTGTGACGGTGATGAAAATTTCCTAAAACTTGAACAATACTGTACACTGTTTTGTAAGATAGCCGCGACAGGAAAGGGCACATATTTTCTGTGATCGAAGCTTGTGGAAGTTTCCGAAGTTTGAGCATAATCACAAGTAAGTAGGACTACCTCGCGTCTACCTTTAACGTTTTACTACTTAGAAAAGTTATAAATCTTACCAAAGATTTCACTGATTTTCGAAATCATTGTACTAAGATTCGCAAAGCATATTTTGTGTCTTTTCTTTGCACTATCAAGCATATTCGATTATTTTATCGAAAGCGTCTTGATCTAAGCTGAACAATGTTTCCGTGGATTCGTTTACTTAAGAAAGCAATTAATCTAGTAAGAAAGGCGATTTAGAGTTGTAATTTGAGAGAGACTGTGGACCGATTGTAAAATCCAACCGCCTTTTTAAAATTATCTTTATGCTTATATAGTGAAATCTAAGCCTCTAAGGTTAACCTCCCTAAAGAACTTACAGCTTAGAGAGGCGTTTATCTTAGCGGGACTCAAATCATCGTAGGTATTGCTCCTGAGACAAACCTGCCATGGGTAAAATTCCCTGTACTGAAATTTGGCTTTCGACTAAACCCAAAACAAAATATTTCTGAAAATTGCCTTGGAAACAGTACACTTACAGAAGAACAAAAGCAAGGGCAGCTGAGGTCAAGCTTAATCAATTCAGCTTTATTTATAACAAAGATGGTGTGAAATTTGTGACACATTTGGCACCGATGTTTGTCAAATGTGAGCTTTCATTTGGTTTTCCGGGTTTGGTTTTTTTACACGGGTTTCTTAAATTATACCTAGCGTGCCTGTGTTTATCAACTATCCGTGCATGTGAATGCGGCAAACGTTTTCCTGTTTATGCCTAGGTTTGCGGGAGTTTTATTGTTTATATGTGGCACGTTTTCCTT
>NW_024428657.1:0-20714 GCF_017562075.2 Anopheles merus | reverse complement strand
CTGCTTCCCGACCGTCGCGGACACCATTCTTGGACAGAAGTCCTAGTACGTAGAGTACTTTCCCTAGGTATGTGCCCGTTCGTGACTATCGTTGCGTGCATACGGACACGCTTGGGTATGTTTACCATACAAGGTTTACTAGGGAAACCTGCTTGCTCGACCATTGCCCTCCCGTCGCGGACACCATTCTTGGACAGAAGTCCTAGTACGTAGAGTACTTTCCCTAGGTATGTGCCCGTTCGTGACTATCGTTGCGTGCATACGGACACGCTTGGTATGTTTACCATACAAGGTTTACTAGGGAAACCTGCTTGCTCGACCATTGCCCTCCCGTCGCGGACACCATTCTTGGACAGAAGTCCTAGTACGTAGAGTACTTTCCCTAGGTATGTGCCCGTTCGTGACTATCGTTGCGTGCATACGGACACGCTTGGGTATGTTTACCATACAAGGTTTACTAGGGAAACCAGGAAGGAATTCTAGGCACACGTTTTGTTCCATGCACAGTAACTTTCGTTCTCTTAAGGTAGCATTTAACTTGTTTGCCATGATAAGCAACTGCTTCCCGACCGTCGCGGACACCATTCTTGGACAGAAGTCCTAGTACGTAGAGTACTTTCCTAGGTATGTGCCCGTTCGTGACTATCGTTGCGTGCATACGGACACGCTTGGGTATGTTTACCATACAAGGTTTACTAGGGAAACTGCTTGCTCGACCATTGCCCTCCCGTCGCGGACACCATTCTTGGACAGAAGTCCTAGTACGTAGAGTACTTTCCCTAGGTATGTGCCCGTTCGTGACTATCGTTGCGTGCATACGGACACGCTTGGGTATGTTTACCATACAAGGTTTACTAGGGAAACCTGGAAGGAATTCTAGGCAACGTTTTGTTCCATGCCACGTCAACTTTCGTTCCTTACGGAGCAATTTTAAATGTGTTTACCATGATAAGCACCCTGCTTCCCCGCCCGTCGCGGACACCATTCTTGGACAGAAGTCCTAGTACGTAGAGTACTTTCCCTAGGTATGTGCCCGTTCGTGACTATCGTTGCGTGCATACGGACACGCTTGGGTATGTTTACCATACAAGGTTTACTAGGGAAACCTGCTTGCTCGACCATTGCCCTCCCGTCGCGGACACCATTCTTGGACAGAAGTCCTAGTACGTAGAGTACTTTCCCTAGGTATGTGCCCGTTCGTGACTATCGTTGCGTGCATACGGACACGCTTGGGTATGTTTACCATACAAGGTTTACTAGGGAAACCTGCTTGCTCGACCATTGCCCTCCCGTCGCGGACACCATTCTTGGACAGAAGTCCTAGTACGTAGAGTACTTTCCCTAGGTATGTGCCCGTTCGTGACTATCGTTGCGTGCATACGGACACGCTTGGGTATGTTTACCATACAAGGTTTACTAGGGAAACCAGGAAGGAATTCTAGGCACACGTTTTGTTCCATCCACAGTAACTTTCGTTCTCTTAAGGTAGCTATTTAACTTGTTTGCCATGATAAGCAACCTGCTTCCCCGACCGTCGCGGACACCATTCTTGGACAGAAGTCCTAGTACGTAGAGTACTTTCCCTAGGTATGTGCCCGTTCGTGACTATCGTTGCGTGCATACGGACACGCTTGGGTATGTTTACCATACAAGGTTTACTAGGGAAACCTGCTTGCTCGACCATTGCCCTCCCGTCGCGGACACCATTCTTGGACAGAAGTCCTAGTACGTAGAGTACTTTCCCTAGGTATGTGCCCGTTCGTGACTATCGTTGCGTGCATACGGACACGCTTGGGTATGTTTACCATACAAGGTTACTAGGGAAACCAGGAAGGAATTCTAGGCACACGTTTTGTTCCATCCACAGTAACTTTCGTTCTCTTAAGGTAGCTATTTAACTTGTTTGCCATGATAAGCAACCTGCTTCCCCGACCGTCGCGGACACCATTCTTGGACAGAAGTCCTAGTACGTAGAGTACTTTCCCTAGGTATGTGCCCGTTCGTGACTATCGTTGCGTGCATACGGACACGCTTGGGTATGTTTACCATACAAGGTTTACTAGGGAAACCTGCTTGCTCGACCATTGCCCTCCCGTCGCGGACACCATTCTTGGACAGAAGTCCTAGTACGTAGAGTACTTTCCCTAGGTATGTGCCCGTTCGTGACTATCGTTGCGTGCATACGGACACGCTTGGGTATGTTTACCATACAAGGTTTACTAGGGAAACCTGCTTGCTCGACCATTGCCCTCCCGTCGCGGACACCATTCTTGGACAGAAGTCCTAGTACGTAGAGTACTTTCCCTAGGTATGTGCCCGTTCGTGACTATCGTTGCGTGCATACGGACACGCTTGGGTATGTTTACCATACAAGGTTTACTAGGGAAACCTGCTTGCTCGACCATTGCCCTCCCGTCGCGGACACCATTCTTGGACAGAAGTCCTAGTACGTAGAGTACTTTCCCTAGGTATGTGCCCGTTCGTGACTATCGTTGCGTGCATACGGACACGCTTGGGTATGTTTACCATACAAGGTTTACTAGGGAAACCTGCTTGCTCGACCATTGCCCTCCCGTCGCGGACACCATTCTTGGACAGAAGTCCTAGTACGTAGAGTACTTTCCCTAGGTATGTGCCCGTTCGTGACTATCGTTGCGTGCATACGGACACGCTTGGGTATGTTTACCATACAAGGTTTACTAGGGAAACCTGCTTGCTCGACCATTGCCCTCCCGTCGCGGACACCATTCTTGGACAGAAGTCCTAGTACGTAGAGTACTTTCCCTAGGTATGTGCCCGTTCGTGACTATCGTTGCGTGCATACGGACACGCTTGGGTATGTTTACCATACAAGGTTTACTAGGGAAACCTGCTTGCTCGACCATTGCCCTCCCGTCGCGGACACCATTCTTGGACAGAAGTCCTAGTACGTAGAGTACTTTCCCTAGGTATGTGCCCGTTCGTGACTATCGTTGCGTGCATACGGACACGCTTGGGTATGTTTACCATACAAGGTTTACTAGGGAAACCAGGAAGGAATTCTAGGCACACGTTTTGTTCCATCCACAGTAACTTTCGTTCTCTTAAGGTAGCAATTTAACTTGTTTGACATGATAAGAAACCTGCTTCCCCGACCGTCGCGGACACCATTCTTGGACAGAAGTCCTAGTACGTAGAGTACTTTCCCTAGGTATGTGCCCGTTCGTGACTATCGTTGCGTGCATACGGACACGCTTGGGTATGTTTACCATACAAGGTTTACTAGGGAAACCTGCTTGCTCGACCATTGCCCTCCCGTCGCGGACACCATTCTTGGACAGAAGTCCTAGTACGTAGAGTACTTTCCCTAGGTATGTGCCCGTTCGTGACTATCGTTGCGTGCATACGGACACGCTTGGGTATGTTTACCATACAAGGTTTACTAGGGAAACCTGCTTGCTCGACCATTGCCCTCCCGTCGCGGACACCATTCTTGGACAGAAGTCCTAGTACGTAGAGTACTTTCCCTAGGTATGTGCCCGTTCGTGACTATCGTTGCGTGCATACGGACACGCTTGGGTATGTTTACCATACAAGGTTTACTAGGGAAACCTGCTTGCTCGACCATTGCCCTCCCGTCGCGGACACCATTCTTGGACAGAAGTCCTAGTACGTAGAGTACTTTCCCTAGGTATGTGCCCGTTCGTGACTATCGTTGCGTGCATACGGACACGCTTGGGTATGTTTACCATACAAGGTTTACTAGGGAAACCTGCTTGCTCGACCATTGCCCTCCCGTCGCGGACACCATTCTTGGACAGAAGTCCTAGTACGTAGAGTACTTTCCCTAGGTATGTGCCCGTTCGTGACTATCGTTGCGTGCATACGGACACGCTTGGGTATGTTTACCATACAAGGTTTACTAGGGAAACCTGCTTGCTCGACCATTGCCCTCCCGTCGCGGACACCATTCTTGGACAGAAGTCCTAGTACGTAGAGTACTTTCCCTAGGTATGTGCCCGTTCGTGACTATCGTTGCGTGCATACGGACACGCTTGGGTATGTTTACCATACAAGGTTTACTAGGGAAACCAGGAAGGAATTCTAGGCACACGTTTTGTTCCATCCACAGTAACTTTCGTTCTCTTAAGGTAGCATTTAACTTGTTTGACATGATAAGCAACCTGCTTCCCCGACCGTCGCGGACACCATTCTTGGACAGAAGTCCTAGTACGTAGAGTACTTTCCCTAGGTATGTGCCCGTTCGTGACTATCGTTGCGTGCATACGGACACGCTTGGGTATGTTTACCATACAAGGTTTACTAGGGAAACCTGCTTGCTCGACCATTGCCCTCCCGTCGCGGACACCATTCTTGGACAGAAGTCCTAGTACGTAGAGTACTTTCCCTAGGTATGTGCCCGTTCGTGACTATCGTTGCGTGCATACGGACACGCTTGGGTATGTTTACCATACAAGGTTTACTAGGGAAACCTGCTTGCTCGACCATTGCCCTCCCGTCGCGGACACCATTCTTGGACAGAAGTCCTAGTACGTAGAGTACTTTCCCTAGGTATGTGCCCGTTCGTGACTATCGTTGCGTGCATACGGACACGCTTGGGTATGTTTACCATACAAGGTTTACTAGGGAAACCTGCTTGCTCGACCATTGCCCTCCCGTCGCGGACACCATTCTTGGACAGAAGTCCTAGTACGTAGAGTACTTTCCCTAGGTATGTGCCCGTTCGTGACTATCGTTGCGTGCATACGGACACGCTTGGGTATGTTTACCATACAAGGTTTACTAGGGAAACCTGCTTGCTCGACCATTGCCCTCCCGTCGCGGACACCATTCTTGGACAGAAGTCCTAGTACGTAGAGTACTTTCCCTAGGTATGTGCCCGTTCGTGACTATCGTTGCGTGCATACGGACACGCTTGGGTATGTTTACCATACAAGGTTTACTAGGGAAACCTGCTTGCTCGACCATTGCCCTCCCGTCGCGGACACCATTCTTGGACAGAAGTCCTAGTACGTAGAGTACTTTCCCTAGGTATGTGCCCGTTCGTGACTATCGTTGCGTGCATACGGACACGCTTGGGTATGTTTACCATACAAGGTTTACTAGGGAAACCTGCTTGCTCGACCATTGCCCTCCCGTCGCGGACACCATTCTTGGACAGAAGTCCTAGTACGTAGAGTACTTTCCCTAGGTATGTGCCCGTTCGTGACTATCGTTGCGTGCATACGGACACGCTTGGGTATGTTTACCATACAAGGTTTACTAGGGAAACCTGCTTGCTCGACCATTGCCCTCCCGTCGCGGACACCATTCTTGGACAGAAGTCCTAGTACGTAGAGTACTTTCCCTAGGTATGTGCCCGTTCGTGACTATCGTTGCGTGCATACGGACACGCTTGGGTATGTTTACCATACAAGGTTTACTAGGGAAACCTGCTTGCTCGACCATTGCCCTCCCGTCGCGGACACCATTCTTGGACAGAAGTCCTAGTACGTAGAGTACTTTCCCTAGGTATGTGCCCGTTCGTGACTATCGTTGCGTGCATACGGACACGCTTGGGTATGTTTACCATACAAGGTTTACTAGGGAAACCAGGAAGGAATTCTAGGCACACGTTTTGTTCCATGCACAGTAACTTTCGTTCTCTTAAGGTAGCAATTTAACTTGTTTGACATGATAAGCAACCTGCTTCCCGACCGTCGCGGACACCATTCTTGGACAGAAGTCCTAGTACGTAGAGTACTTTCCCTAGGTATGTGCCCGTTCGTGACTATCGTTGCGTGCATACGGACACGCTTGGGTATGTTTACCATACAAGGTTTACTAGGGAAACCTGCTTGCTCGACCATTGCCCTCCCGTCGCGGACACCATTCTTGGACAGAAGTCCTAGTACGTAGAGTACTTTCCCTAGGTATGTGCCCGTTCGTGACTATCGTTGCGTGCATACGGACACGCTTGGGTATGTTTACCATACAAGGTTTACTAGGGAAACCTGCTTGCTCGACCATTGCCCTCCCGTCGCGGACACCATTCTTGGACAGAAGTCCTAGTACGTAGAGTACTTTCCCTAGGTATGTGCCCGTTCGTGACTATCGTTGCGTGCATACGGACACGCTTGGGTATGTTTACCATACAAGGTTTACTAGGGAAACCTGCTTGCTCGACCATTGCCCTCCCGTCGCGGACACCATTCTTGGACAGAAGTCCTAGTACGTAGAGTACTTTCCCTAGGTATGTGCCCGTTCGTGACTATCGTTGCGTGCATACGGACACGCTTGGGTATGTTTACCATACAAGGTTTACTAGGGAAACCTGCTTGCTCGACCATTGCCCTCCCGTCGCGGACACCATTCTTGGACAGAAGTCCTAGTACGTAGAGTACTTTCCCTAGGTATGTGCCCGTTCGTGACTATCGTTGCGTGCATACGGACACGCTTGGGTATGTTTACCATACAAGGTTTACTAGGGAAACCTGCTTGCTCGACCATTGCCCTCCCGTCGCGGACACCATTCTTGGACAGAAGTCCTAGTACGTAGAGTACTTTCCCTAGGTATGTGCCCGTTCGTGACTATCGTTGCGTGCATACGGACACGCTTGGGTATGTTTACCATACAAGGTTTACTAGGGAAACCTGCTTGCTCGACCATTGCCCTCCCGTCGCGGACACCATTCTTGGACAGAAGTCCTAGTACGTAGAGTACTTTCCCTAGGTATGTGCCCGTTCGTGACTATCGTTGCGTGCATACGGACACGCTTGGGTATGTTTACCATACAAGGTTTACTAGGGAAACCTGCTTGCTCGACCATTGCCCTCCCGTCGCGGACACCATTCTTGGACAGAAGTCCTAGTACGTAGAGTACTTTCCCTAGGTATGTGCCCGTTCGTGACTATCGTTGCGTGCATACGGACACGCTTGGGTATGTTTACCATACAAGGTTTACTAGGGAAACCTGCTTGCTCGACCATTGCCCTCCCGTCGCGGACACCATTCTTGGACAGAAGTCCTAGTACGTAGAGTACTTTCCCTAGGTATGTGCCCGTTCGTGACTATCGTTGCGTGCATACGGACACGCTTGGGTATGTTTACCATACAAGGTTTACTAGGGAAACCTGCTTGCTCGACCATTGCCCTCCCGTCGCGGACACCATTCTTGGACAGAAGTCCTAGTACGTAGAGTACTTTCCCTAGGTATGTGCCCGTTCGTGACTATCGTTGCGTGCATACGGACACGCTTGGGTATGTTTACCATACAAGGTTTACTAGGGAAACCTGCTTGCTCGACCATTGCCCTCCCGTCGCGGACACCATTCTTGGACAGAAGTCCTAGTACGTAGAGTACTTTCCCTAGGTATGTGCCCGTTCGTGACTATCGTTGCGTGCATACGGACACGCTTGGGTATGTTTACCATACAAGGTTTACTAGGGAAACCTGCTTGCTCGACCATTGCCCTCCCGTCGCGGACACCATTCTTGGACAGAAGTCCTAGTACGTAGAGTACTTTCCCTAGGTATGTGCCCGTTCGTGACTATCGTTGCGTGCATACGGACACGCTTGGGTATGTTTACCATACAAGGTTTACTAGGGAAACCTGCTTGCTCGACCATTGCCCTCCCGTCGCGGACACCATTCTTGGACAGAAGTCCTAGTACGTAGAGTACTTTCCCTAGGTATGTGCCCGTTCGTGACTATCGTTGCGTGCATACGGACACGCTTGGGTATGTTTACCATACAAGGTTTACTAGGGAAACCAGGAAGGAATTCTAGGCACACGTTTTGTTCCATCCACAGTAACTTTCGTTCTCTTAAGGTAGCTATTTAACTTGTTTGCCATGATAAGCAACCTGCTTCCCCGACCGTCGCGGACACCATTCTTGGACAGAAGTCCTAGTACGTAGAGTACTTTCCCTAGGTATGTGCCCGTTCGTGACTATCGTTGCGTGCATACGGACACGCTTGGGTATGTTTACCATACAAGGTTTACTAGGGAAACCTGCTTGCTCGACCATTGCCCTCCCGTCGCGGACACCATTCTTGGACAGAAGTCCTAGTACGTAGAGTACTTTCCCTAGGTATGTGCCCGTTCGTGACTATCGTTGCGTGCATACGGACACGCTTGGGTATGTTTACCATACAAGGTTTACTAGGGAAACCTGCTTGCTCGACCATTGCCCTCCCGTCGCGGACACCATTCTTGGACAGAAGTCCTAGTACGTAGAGTACTTTCCCTAGGTATGTGCCCGTTCGTGACTATCGTTGCGTGCATACGGACACGCTTGGGTATGTTTACCATACAAGGTTTACTAGGGAAACCTGCTTGCTCGACCATTGCCCTCCCGTCGCGGACACCATTCTTGGACAGAAGTCCTAGTACGTAGAGTACTTTCCCTAGGTATGTGCCCGTTCGTGACTATCGTTGCGTGCATACGGACACGCTTGGGTATGTTTACCATACAAGGTTTACTAGGGAAACCTGCTTGCTCGACCATTGCCCTCCCGTCGCGGACACCATTCTTGGACAGAAGTCCTAGTACGTAGAGTACTTTCCCTAGGTATGTGCCCGTTCGTGACTATCGTTGCGTGCATACGGACACGCTTGGGTATGTTTACCATACAAGGTTTACTAGGGAAACCTGCTTGCTCGACCATTGCCCTCCCGTCGCGGACACCATTCTTGGACAGAAGTCCTAGTACGTAGAGTACTTTCCCTAGGTATGTGCCCGTTCGTGACTATCGTTGCGTGCATACGGACACGCTTGGGTATGTTTACCATACAAGGTTTACTAGGGAAACCAGGAAGGAATTCTAGGCACACGTTTTGTTCCATCCACAGTAACTTTCGTTCTCTTAAGGTAGCTATTTAACTTGTTTGCCATGATAAGCAACCTGCTTCCCCGACCGTCGCGGACACCATTCTTGGACAGAAGTCCTAGTACGTAGAGTACTTTCCCTAGGTATGTGCCCGTTCGTGACTATCGTTGCGTGCATACGGACACGCTTGGGTATGTTTACCATACAAGGTTTACTAGGGAAACCTGCTTGCTCGACCATTGCCCTCCCGTCGCGGACACCATTCTTGGACAGAAGTCCTAGTACGTAGAGTACTTTCCCTAGGTATGTGCCCGTTCGTGACTATCGTTGCGTGCATACGGACACGCTTGGGTATGTTTACCATACAAGGTTTACTAGGGAAACCTGCTTGCTCGACCATTGCCCTCCCGTCGCGGACACCATTCTTGGACAGAAGTCCTAGTACGTAGAGTACTTTCCCTAGGTATGTGCCCGTTCGTGACTATCGTTGCGTGCATACGGACACGCTTGGGTATGTTTACCATACAAGGTTTACTAGGGAAACCTGCTTGCTCGACCATTGCCCTCCCGTCGCGGACACCATTCTTGGACAGAAGTCCTAGTACGTAGAGTACTTTCCCTAGGTATGTGCCCGTTCGTGACTATCGTTGCGTGCATACGGACACGCTTGGGTATGTTTACCATACAAGGTTTACTAGGGAAACCTGCTTGCTCGACCATTGCCCTCCCGTCGCGGACACCATTCTTGGACAGAAGTCCTAGTACGTAGAGTACTTTCCCTAGGTATGTGCCCGTTCGTGACTATCGTTGCGTGCATACGGACACGCTTGGGTATGTTTACCATACAAGGTTTACTAGGGAAACCTGCTTGCTCGACCATTGCCCTCCCGTCGCGGACACCATTCTTGGACAGAAGTCCTAGTACGTAGAGTACTTTCCCTAGGTATGTGCCCGTTCGTGACTATCGTTGCGTGCATACGGACACGCTTGGGTATGTTTACCATACAAGGTTTACTAGGGAAACCTGCTTGCTCGACCATTGCCCTCCCGTCGCGGACACCATTCTTGGACAGAAGTCCTAGTACGTAGAGTACTTTCCCTAGGTATGTGCCCGTTCGTGACTATCGTTGCGTGCATACGGACACGCTTGGGTATGTTTACCATACAAGGTTTACTAGGGAAACCTGCTTGCTCGACCATTGCCCTCCCGTCGCGGACACCATTCTTGGACAGAAGTCCTAGTACGTAGAGTACTTTCCCTAGGTATGTGCCCGTTCGTGACTATCGTTGCGTGCATACGGACACGCTTGGGTATGTTTACCATACAAGGTTTACTAGGGAAACCTGCTTGCTCGACCATTGCCCTCCCGTCGCGGACACCATTCTTGGACAGAAGTCCTAGTACGTAGAGTACTTTCCCTAGGTATGTGCCCGTTCGTGACTATCGTTGCGTGCATACGGACACGCTTGGGTATGTTTACCATACAAGGTTTACTAGGGAAACCTGCTTGCTCGACCATTGCCCTCCCGTCGCGGACACCATTCTTGGACAGAAGTCCTAGTACGTAGAGTACTTTCCCTAGGTATGTGCCCGTTCGTGACTATCGTTGCGTGCATACGGACACGCTTGGGTATGTTTACCATACAAGGTTTACTAGGGAAACCTGCTTGCTCGACCATTGCCCTCCCGTCGCGGACACCATTCTTGGACAGAAGTCCTAGTACGTAGAGTACTTTCCCTAGGTATGTGCCCGTTCGTGACTATCGTTGCGTGCATACGGACACGCTTGGGTATGTTTACCATACAAGGTTTACTAGGGAAACCTGCTTGCTCGACCATTGCCCTCCCGTCGCGGACACCATTCTTGGACAGAAGTCCTAGTACGTAGAGTACTTTCCCTAGGTATGTGCCCGTTCGTGACTATCGTTGCGTGCATACGGACACGCTTGGGTATGTTTACCATACAAGGTTTACTAGGGAAACCTGCTTGCTCGACCATTGCCCTCCCGTCGCGGACACCATTCTTGGACAGAAGTCCTAGTACGTAGAGTACTTTCCCTAGGTATGTGCCCGTTCGTGACTATCGTTGCGTGCATACGGACACGCTTGGGTATGTTTACCATACAAGGTTTACTAGGGAAACCTGCTTGCTCGACCATTGCCCTCCCGTCGCGGACACCATTCTTGGACAGAAGTCCTAGTACGTAGAGTACTTTCCCTAGGTATGTGCCCGTTCGTGACTATCGTTGCGTGCATACGGACACGCTTGGGTATGTTTACCATACAAGGTTTACTAGGGAAACCTGCTTGCTCGACCATTGCCCTCCCGTCGCGGACACCATTCTTGGACAGAAGTCCTAGTACGTAGAGTACTTTCCCTAGGTATGTGCCCGTTCGTGACTATCGTTGCGTGCATACGGACACGCTTGGGTATGTTTACCATACAAGGTTTACTAGGGAAACCTGCTTGCTCGACCATTGCCCTCCCGTCGCGGACACCATTCTTGGACAGAAGTCCTAGTACGTAGAGTACTTTCCCTAGGTATGTGCCCGTTCGTGACTATCGTTGCGTGCATACGGACACGCTTGGGTATGTTTACCATACAAGGTTTACTAGGGAAACCAGGAAGGAATTCTAGGCACACGTTTTGTTCCATCCACAGTAACTTTCGTTCTCTTAAGGTAGCTATTTAACTTGTTTGCCATGATAAGTAACCTGCTTCCCCGACCGTCGCGGACACCATTCTTGGACAGAAGTCCTAGTACGTAGAGTACTTTCCCTAGGTATGTGCCCGTTCGTGACTATCGTTGCGTGCATACGGACACGCTTGGGTATGTTTACCATACAAGGTTTACTAGGGAAACCTGCTTGCTCGACCATTGCCCTCCCGTCGCGGACACCATTCTTGGACAGAAGTCCTAGTACGTAGAGTACTTTCCCTAGGTATGTGCCCGTTCGTGACTATCGTTGCGTGCATACGGACACGCTTGGGTATGTTTACCATACAAGGTTTACTAGGGAAACCTGCTTGCTCGACCATTGCCCTCCCGTCGCGGACACCATTCTTGGACAGAAGTCCTAGTACGTAGAGTACTTTCCCTAGGTATGTGCCCGTTCGTGACTATCGTTGCGTGCATACGGACACGCTTGGGTATGTTTACCATACAAGGTTTACTAGGGAAACCTGCTTGCTCGACCATTGCCCTCCCGTCGCGGACACCATTCTTGGACAGAAGTCCTAGTACGTAGAGTACTTTCCCTAGGTATGTGCCCGTTCGTGACTATCGTTGCGTGCATACGGACACGCTTGGGTATGTTTACCATACAAGGTTTACTAGGGAAACCTGCTTGCTCGACCATTGCCCTCCCGTCGCGGACACCATTCTTGGACAGAAGTCCTAGTACGTAGAGTACTTTCCCTAGGTATGTGCCCGTTCGTGACTATCGTTGCGTGCATACGGACACGCTTGGGTATGTTTACCATACAAGGTTTACTAGGGAAACCTGCTTGCTCGACCATTGCCCTCCCGTCGCGGACACCATTCTTGGACAGAAGTCCTAGTACGTAGAGTACTTTCCCTAGGTATGTGCCCGTTCGTGACTATCGTTGCGTGCATACGGACACGCTTGGGTATGTTTACCATACAAGGTTTACTAGGGAAACCTGCTTGCTCGACCATTGCCCTCCCGTCGCGGACACCATTCTTGGACAGAAGTCCTAGTACGTAGAGTACTTTCCCTAGGTATGTGCCCGTTCGTGACTATCGTTGCGTGCATACGGACACGCTTGGGTATGTTTACCATACAAGGTTTACTAGGGAAACCTGCTTGCTCGACCATTGCCCTCCCGTCGCGGACACCATTCTTGGACAGAAGTCCTAGTACGTAGAGTACTTTCCCTAGGTATGTGCCCGTTCGTGACTATCGTTGCGTGCATACGGACACGCTTGGGTATGTTTACCATACAAGGTTTACTAGGGAAACCAGGGAACACCATGCTTGCTCGACCATTGCCTGCTCCCGTCGCGGACACCATTCTTGGACAGAAGTCCTAGTACGTAGAGTACTTTCCCTAGGTATGTGCCCGTTCGTGACTATCGTTGCGTGCATACGGACACGCTTGGGTATGTTTACCATACAAGGTTTACTAGGGAAACCTGCTTGCTCGACCATTGCCCTCCCGTCGCGGACACCATTCTTGGACAGAAGTCCTAGTACGTAGAGTACTTTCCCTAGGTATGTGCCCGTTCGTGACTATCGTTGCGTGCATACGGACACGCTTGGGTATGTTTACCATACAAGGTTTACTAGGGAAACCTGCTTGCTCGACCATTGCCCTCCCGTCGCGGACACCATTCTTGGACAGAAGTCCTAGTACGTAGAGTACTTTCCCTAGGTATGTGCCCGTTCGTGACTATCGTTGCGTGCATACGGACACGCTTGGGTATGTTTACCATACAAGGTTTACTAGGGAAACCTGCTTGCTCGACCATTGCCCTCCCGTCGCGGACACCATTCTTGGACAGAAGTCCTAGTACGTAGAGTACTTTCCCTAGGTATGTGCCCGTTCGTGACTATCGTTGCGTGCATACGGACACGCTTGGGTATGTTTACCATACAAGGTTTACTAGGGAAACCTGCTTGCTCGACCATTGCCCTCCCGTCGCGGACACCATTCTTGGACAGAAGTCCTAGTACGTAGAGTACTTTCCCTAGGTATGTGCCCGTTCGTGACTATCGTTGCGTGCATACGGACACGCTTGGGTATGTTTACCATACAAGGTTTACTAGGGAAACCTGCTTGCTCGACCATTGCCCTCCCGTCGCGGACACCATTCTTGGACAGAAGTCCTAGTACGTAGAGTACTTTCCCTAGGTATGTGCCCGTTCGTGACTATCGTTGCGTGCATACGGACACGCTTGGGTATGTTTACCATACAAGGTTTACTAGGGAAACCTGCTTGCTCGACCATTGCCCTCCCGTCGCGGACACCATTCTTGGACAGAAGTCCTAGTACGTAGAGTACTTTCCCTAGGTATGTGCCCGTTCGTGACTATCGTTGCGTGCATACGGACACGCTTGGGTATGTTTACCATACAAGGTTTACTAGGGAAACCTGCTTGCTCGACCATTGCCCTCCCGTCGCGGACACCATTCTTGGACAGAAGTCCTAGTACGTAGAGTACTTTCCCTAGGTATGTGCCCGTTCGTGACTATCGTTGCGTGCATACGGACACGCTTGGGTATGTTTACCATACAAGGTTTACTAGGGAAACCTGCTTGCTCGACCATTGCCCTCCCGTCGCGGACACCATTCTTGGACAGAAGTCCTAGTACGTAGAGTACTTTCCCTAGGTATGTGCCCGTTCGTGACTATCGTTGCGTGCATACGGACACGCTTGGGTATGTTTACCATACAAGGTTTACTAGGGAAACCTGCTTGCTCGACCATTGCCCTCCCGTCGCGGACACCATTCTTGGACAGAAGTCCTAGTACGTAGAGTACTTTCCCTAGGTATGTGCCCGTTCGTGACTATCGTTGCGTGCATACGGACACGCTTGGGTATGTTTACCATACAAGGTTTACTAGGGAAACCTGCTTGCTCGACCATTGCCCTCCCGTCGCGGACACCATTCTTGGACAGAAGTCCTAGTACGTAGAGTACTTTCCCTAGGTATGTGCCCGTTCGTGACTATCGTTGCGTGCATACGGACACGCTTGGGTATGTTTACCATACAAGGTTTACTAGGGAAACCTGCTTGCTCGACCATTGCCCTCCCGTCGCGGACACCATTCTTGGACAGAAGTCCTAGTACGTAGAGTACTTTCCCTAGGTATGTGCCCGTTCGTGACTATCGTTGCGTGCATACGGACACGCTTGGGTATGTTTACCATACAAGGTTTACTAGGGAAACCTGCTTGCTCGACCATTGCCCTCCCGTCGCGGACACCATTCTTGGACAGAAGTCCTAGTACGTAGAGTACTTTCCCTAGGTATGTGCCCGTTCGTGACTATCGTTGCGTGCATACGGACACGCTTGGGTATGTTTACCATACAAGGTTTACTAGGGAAACCTGCTTGCTCGACCATTGCCCTCCCGTCGCGGACACCATTCTTGGACAGAAGTCCTAGTACGTAGAGTACTTTCCCTAGGTATGTGCCCGTTCGTGACTATCGTTGCGTGCATACGGACACGCTTGGGTATGTTTACCATACAAGGTTTACTAGGGAAACCTGCTTGCTCGACCATTGCCCTCCCGTCGCGGACACCATTCTTGGACAGAAGTCCTAGTACGTAGAGTACTTTCCCTAGGTATGTGCCCGTTCGTGACTATCGTTGCGTGCATACGGACACGCTTGGGTATGTTTACCATACAAGGTTTACTAGGGAAACCTGCTTGCTCGACCATTGCCCTCCCGTCGCGGACACCATTCTTGGACAGAAGTCCTAGTACGTAGAGTACTTTCCCTAGGTATGTGCCCGTTCGTGACTATCGTTGCGTGCATACGGACACGCTTGGGTATGTTTACCATACAAGGTTTACTAGGGAAACCTGGAAGGAATTCTAGGCACACGTTTTGTTCCATCCACAGTAACTTTCGTTCTCTTAAGGTAGCTATTTAACTTGTTTGCCATGATAACCTGCTTCCCCGACCGTCGCGGACACCATTCTTGGACAGAAGTCCTAGTACGTAGAGTACTTTCCCTAGGTATGTGCCCGTTCGTGACTATCGTTGCGTGCATACGGACACGCTTGGGTATGTTTACCATACAAGGTTTACTAGGGAAACCTGCTTGCTCGACCATTGCCCTCCCGTCGCGGACACCATTCTTGGACAGAAGTCCTAGTACGTAGAGTACTTTCCCTAGGTATGTGCCCGTTCGTGACTATCGTTGCGTGCATACGGACACGCTTGGGTATGTTTACCATACAAGGTTTACTAGGGAAACCTGCTTGCTCGACCATTGCCCTCCCGTCGCGGACACCATTCTTGGACAGAAGTCCTAGTACGTAGAGTACTTTCCCTAGGTATGTGCCCGTTCGTGACTATCGTTGCGTGCATACGGACACGCTTGGGTATGTTTACCATACAAGGTTTACTAGGGAAACCTGCTTGCTCGACCATTGCCCTCCCGTCGCGGACACCATTCTTGGACAGAAGTCCTAGTACGTAGAGTACTTTCCCTAGGTATGTGCCCGTTCGTGACTATCGTTGCGTGCATACGGACACGCTTGGGTATGTTTACCATACAAGGTTTACTAGGGAAACCTGCTTGCTCGACCATTGCCCTCCCGTCGCGGACACCATTCTTGGACAGAAGTCCTAGTACGTAGAGTACTTTCCCTAGGTATGTGCCCGTTCGTGACTATCGTTGCGTGCATACGGACACGCTTGGGTATGTTTACCATACAAGGTTTACTAGGGAAACCAGGAAGGAATTCTAGGCACACGTTTTTGTTCCATCCACAGTAACTTTCGTTCTCTTAAGGTAGCTATTTAACTTGTTTGCCATGATAAGTACCTGCTTCCCCGACCGTCGCGGACACCATTCTTGGACAGAAGTCCTAGTACGTAGAGTACTTTCCCTAGGTATGTGCCCGTTCGTGACTATCGTTGCGTGCATACGGACACGCTTGGGTATGTTTACCATACAAGGTTTACTAGGGAAACCTGCTTGCTCGACCATTGCCCTCCCGTCGCGGACACCATTCTTGGACAGAAGTCCTAGTACGTAGAGTACTTTCCCTAGGTATGTGCCCGTTCGTGACTATCGTTGCGTGCATACGGACACGCTTGGGTATGTTTACCATACAAGGTTTACTAGGGAAACCTGCTTGCTCGACCATTGCCCTCCCGTCGCGGACACCATTCTTGGACAGAAGTCCTAGTACGTAGAGTACTTTCCCTAGGTATGTGCCCGTTCGTGACTATCGTTGCGTGCATACGGACACGCTTGGGTATGTTTACCATACAAGGTTTACTAGGGAAACCTGCTTGCTCGACCATTGCCCTCCCGTCGCGGACACCATTCTTGGACAGAAGTCCTAGTACGTAGAGTACTTTCCCTAGGTATGTGCCCGTTCGTGACTATCGTTGCGTGCATACGGACACGCTTGGGTATGTTTACCATACAAGGTTTACTAGGGAAACCTGCTTGCTCGACCATTGCCCTCCCGTCGCGGACACCATTCTTGGACAGAAGTCCTAGTACGTAGAGTACTTTCCCTAGGTATGTGCCCGTTCGTGACTATCGTTGCGTGCATACGGACACGCTTGGGTATGTTTACCATACAAGGTTTACTAGGGAAACCTGCTTGCTCGACCATTGCCCTCCCGTCGCGGACACCATTCTTGGACAGAAGTCCTAGTACGTAGAGTACTTTCCCTAGGTATGTGCCCGTTCGTGACTATCGTTGCGTGCATACGGACACGCTTGGGTATGTTTACCATACAAGGTTTACTAGGGAAACCTGCTTGCTCGACCATTGCCCTCCCGTCGCGGACACCATTCTTGGACAGAAGTCCTAGTACGTAGAGTACTTTCCCTAGGTATGTGCCCGTTCGTGACTATCGTTGCGTGCATACGGACACGCTTGGGTATGTTTACCATACAAGGTTTACTAGGGAAACCTGCTTGCTCGACCATTGCCCTCCCGTCGCGGACACCATTCTTGGACAGAAGTCCTAGTACGTAGAGTACTTTCCCTAGGTATGTGCCCGTTCGTGACTATCGTTGCGTGCATACGGACACGCTTGGGTATGTTTACCATACAAGGTTTACTAGGGAAACCTGCTTGCTCGACCATTGCCCTCCCGTCGCGGACACCATTCTTGGACAGAAGTCCTAGTACGTAGAGTACTTTCCCTAGGTATGTGCCCGTTCGTGACTATCGTTGCGTGCATACGGACACGCTTGGGTATGTTTACCATACAAGGTTTACTAGGGAAACCTGCTTGCTCGACCATTGCCCTCCCGTCGCGGACACCATTCTTGGACAGAAGTCCTAGTACGTAGAGTACTTTCCCTAGGTATGTGCCCGTTCGTGACTATCGTTGCGTGCATACGGACACGCTTGGGTATGTTTACCATACAAGGTTTACTAGGGAAACCTGCTTGCTCGACCATTGCCCTCCCGTCGCGGACACCATTCTTGGACAGAAGTCCTAGTACGTAGAGTACTTTCCCTAGGTATGTGCCCGTTCGTGACTATCGTTGCGTGCATACGGACACGCTTGGGTATGTTTACCATACAAGGTTTACTAGGGAAACCTGCTTGCTCGACCATTGCCCTCCCGTCGCGGACACCATTCTTGGACAGAAGTCCTAGTACGTAGAGTACTTTCCCTAGGTATGTGCCCGTTCGTGACTATCGTTGCGTGCATACGGACACGCTTGGGTATGTTTACCATACAAGGTTTACTAGGGAAACCAGGAAGGAATTCTAGGCACACGTTTTGTTCCATCCACAGTACTTTCGTTCTCTTAAGGTAGCATTTAACTTGTTTGCCATGATAATAACCTGCTTCCCCGACCGTCGCGGACACCATTCTTGGACAGAAGTCCTAGTACGTAGAGTACTTTCCCTAGGTATGTGCCCGTTCGTGACTATCGTTGCGTGCATACGGACACGCTTGGGTATGTTTACCATACAAGGTTTACTAGGGAAACCTGCTTGCTCGACCATTGCCCTCCCGTCGCGGACACCATTCTTGGACAGAAGTCCTAGTACGTAGAGTACTTTCCCTAGGTATGTGCCCGTTCGTGACTATCGTTGCGTGCATACGGACACGCTTGGGTATGTTTACCATACAAGGTTTACTAGGGAAACCTGCTTGCTCGACCATTGCCCTCCCGTCGCGGACACCATTCTTGGACAGAAGTCCTAGTACGTAGAGTACTTTCCTAGGTATGTGCCCGTTCGTGACTATCGTTGCGTGCATACGGACACGCTTGGGTATGTTTACCATACAAGGTTTACTAGGGAAACCTGCTTGCTCGACCATTGCCCTCCCGTCGCGGACACCATTCTTGGACAGAAGTCCTAGTACGTAGAGTACTTTCCCTAGGTATGTGCCCGTTCGTGACTATCGTTGCGTGCATACGGACACGCTTGGGTATGTTTACCATACAAGGTTTACTAGGGAAACCTGCTTGCTCGACCATTGCCCTCCCGTCGCGGACACCATTCTTGGACAGAAGTCCTAGTACGTAGAGTACTTTCCCTAGGTATGTGCCCGTTCGTGACTATCGTTGCGTGCATACGGACACGCTTGGGTATGTTTACCATACAAGGTTTACTAGGGAAACCTGCTTGCTCGACCATTGCCCTCCCGTCGCGGACACCATTCTTGGACAGAAGTCCTAGTACGTAGAGTACTTTCCCTAGGTATGTGCCCGTTCGTGACTATCGTTGCGTGCATACGGACACGCTTGGGTATGTTTACCATACAAGGTTTACTAGGGAAACCAGGAAGGAATTCTAGGCACACGTTTTGTTCCATGCACAGTAACTTTCGTTCTCTTAAGGTAGCAATTTAACTTGTTTGACATGATAAGCAACCTGCTTCCCCGACCGTCGCGGACACCATTCTTGGACAGAAGTCCTAGTACGTAGAGTACTTTCCCTAGGTATGTGCCCGTTCGTGACTATCGTTGCGTGCATACGGACACGCTTGGGTATGTTTACCATACAAGGTTTACTAGGGAAACCTGCTTGCTCGACCATTGCCCTCCCGTCGCGGACACCATTCTTGGACAGAAGTCCTAGTACGTAGAGTACTTTCCCTAGGTATGTGCCCGTTCGTGACTATCGTTGCGTGCATACGGACACGCTTGGGTATGTTTACCATACAAGGTTTACTAGGGAAACCTGCTTGCTCGACCATTGCCCTCCCGTCGCGGACACCATTCTTGGACAGAAGTCCTAGTACGTAGAGTACTTTCCCTAGGTATGTGCCCGTTCGTGACTATCGTTGCGTGCATACGGACACGCTTGGGTATGTTTACCATACAAGGTTTACTAGGGAAACCTGCTTGCTCGACCATTGCCCTCCCGTCGCGGACACCATTCTTGGACAGAAGTCCTAGTACGTAGAGTACTTTCCCTAGGTATGTGCCCGTTCGTGACTATCGTTGCGTGCATACGGACACGCTTGGGTATGTTTACCATACAAGGTTTACTAGGGAAACCTGCTTGCTCGACCATTGCCCTCCCGTCGCGGACACCATTCTTGGACAGAAGTCCTAGTACGTAGAGTACTTTCCCTAGGTATGTGCCCGTTCGTGACTATCGTTGCGTGCATACGGACACGCTTGGGTATGTTTACCATACAAGGTTTACTAGGGAAACCTGCTTGCTCGACCATTGCCCTCCCGTCGCGGACACCATTCTTGGACAGAAGTCCTAGTACGTAGAGTACTTTCCCTAGGTATGTGCCCGTTCGTGACTATCGTTGCGTGCATACGGACACGCTTGGGTATGTTTACCATACAAGGTTTACTAGGGAAACCTGCTTGCTCGACCATTGCCCTCCCGTCGCGGACACCATTCTTGGACAGAAGTCCTAGTACGTAGCGTTCTTTATTGTACTTGATCAGTTTGATTGCCTTCGCTTTGTTCCATCGACACTTGCTACTGCTCACTAAGGGGTTTTTGTTTGTGATGTGTACGATAAGCCACCGTCTATCCTATCCGGCACTTTATCAACACTTTTCACCCAAGTCATAGGAACGTAGTGTACTTTCCCTGATCGGTACACAATTTTGGTGCACGGCTATCCTGACCGGCAACTTGTACCAACATGGACATCCATGAACGCGTACGCTCGGGCTGCGCCCTCCGTGTTGTACTTTCCCTGATCGGTACACAATTTTGGTGGCACGGCAATTTTG
>NW_024428656.1:0-20719 GCF_017562075.2 Anopheles merus | reverse complement strand
AGCTTGTATTTCAGACCCGACTCTGTACAACCACGGATGCACGAATCTCAAGTGGCAGGATTACTGCCATCCTATGTTTGTTGGTGTAGTATTACGAGCCCACTGCCAAAATCGAACTTCCGATCAAAACGGTCAAATCTGTTCTTCTATTTTCTTATAACAAAACAAAACAAAAATGATAAAAAAGCAATTTTTACTAGTAGCCGTACCTACTTATAATACCGTACGAACTGCCTTGCTACACATAAGGCTTATTGTAATGAGGTGCACCAAATGCGTGTAGTCAATGTATTTACTAGTAACAAATTGATTGATGTGTTTATTTCTTTTCTCTCGTTAAAAGAAAAACAATGAATGATGAAAACTGCCATATATTGTTAACGAAGCGCAACTTCCTTTGGAAAAGAATGATCCGATATACGATCCTTACAAATCGCTGCGCGAGGTATCAGGATTGTACGAACGATCACGAACCTATCGAACGAACCGGCAGCCGGATTCTTTTCACCTGTAGTTGGTATAGGTAATGTGTTTTTATAACGATTTTTATATAGTTAAGGATGGACACAAAATGTATAAAATGCAATTGCAACACAAAAAATCACAAAGTCGAACAGTGTAGCGGCGGAGACATATCGATCCCGATCGATGTTTCTTGCAATGTTGTATTGCGATTGAATTGCTAAGCGTAAGCCACAAGCTATCCACGATGTTCGCAAGTATTAGGGGTGATGTGACGATAGATTTGTAACATTCAATATTCAGAGTGTTTGCTCCACCTCCCTCAAGGCGAAAACAATCAGTTTAAGAACTTGTTATCTGGTTATTATTATTTTCTTCTTACTTGGCATAACGACCTGCGTCGTTATGCCGCGTTTCATAGGCTTTATTGTACCACCTAATCGGATGGGTTTTCCTTGCTATATGAGGACGACCTGAATGAGAATCAATCGATGGGAAGACCTGACTTTATTGTATTCGTATAATTAATCTTTTGCAATAGCCGTTAGGATATATTGTATACTAAACGAATCAAACTTATTTATTGAAACTGCCACAGAAACTTAAACAAAGCACAAATATCTTTAGCGTTTTGTTCAATTTTCTTTATTTTTACTTTTCCAAATCGGTCTGCTCTCAAATGGGCGCCAAACAGAATGGTCGTTCACGCCACGGAATTCTGACAGCTCTTGATGACAGCTCGTACTCTGCGTACGAGCCACGCGAACTGCACAGTGGGCTGCTACAGTACTCCCCTTCCAGACTAGGATACGTACTGTTGAAGATGGGTAGGAAACACCACTCTTCGGCCTGAACGAGTGGTTCTAGTCGGTGGTAACTCAGAAGAACTGGTAGGTGGAGCAGGAACACTTGCAGAAGATTCTTGTAGGATGTGGGCTGGTTTGAGGCGGTCTATTGATATAGATACTGTACGACCTTTCACGTTGACCTTGAAGATTTTTTCTGTTCGATCCATAACCTCATAAGGCCCTTCGTACGGTGGTGAAAGTGTTGGTCGTATGGAATCATTGCGAATAAAGACGAATTTACATGATTTTAGTTCGGTGGGAATAAAAATATTCGAGAACCATGCCATGAGGTTTGTCTGGGGCGTAATGATCGCATGGCATTTCGTAAATTAGCTACAAACTCAGCTTCATTTGTTGTTTCGCCAATATCGTTGAAAAATTCGGAGGGAATACGAAGTGTGGTACCATAAACCATCTCAGCTGGTGATGCTTTAATATCTTCTTTGTATGTTGTTCTTAAGCCAAGTAGTATCACTGCGAGATTTTCACACCAGTGTTCATTATCGTGGCAGAGAAGAGCTGCTTTAAATGTTCTATGGAATCTTTCGATGATTCCATTGCTTTGAGGATGGTATGCAGTTGTACGCAGGTGAGTTGAACCTAACAGGCGGTTTAATTCCAAGAAGAGTGATGACTCAAATTGTCTACCTTGATCAGAAGTAATATATTTCGGTACACCAAAACGCGCAATCCATCCCGAAACTAGAGCATCAGCTATTGTAGAAGCAGTCATGTCCGGAATAGGTAAAGCCTCTGGCCATCGAGTAAATCTATCGATTATAGTCAAGCAGTACCTATTTCCTCTGCTGATTGGAAAAGGACCAACTATGTCGATGTTAATATGGGAAAATCGATCGTCTGGAGAAGGGTATTGGGATAATGGTGATTGAGTATGCCTTGATATTTTTGAACGTTGGCATTGTATACAACTTCTCGCAAAGGCAATGCTATCTTTTCGAATATTTGGCCAAACGAATCTTTCGGTCATCAATTTGGCTGTGCTTCGTGTCCCAGGATGCGATAAATTATGTACCGCTCGCAGCGCAATATTTCGAAATGATGGTGTGACATACGGCCGAATACGATTAGTAGAGCAATCACAATATAATTGTGTGTTACTGCCTGGAATCTCAATAATTTTAATTGCAGCGACGATTCAGTTGTACCTTGCAATATCTTGCGGAGTTCCTCGTCATTTTTTTGATCATTTGCCAGCGCAACAAAATCCATCGAAGGCAATGTGTGTATAGCTGATATGCGAGACAGCAGATCGGCGACGATATTTTCTGTACCATTTATGTGGCGTATGTCAGTAGTTATTTGGCCTATGAAATCTAGTTGACGGGCTTGCCGATCAGAAGCTTTGTCGAGTTTTTGGCGAAATGCATATATAATGGGTTTATGATCAGTGTAAATATGACAGCTGCGCCCTTCCAGCATATACTTAAAGTGACGCACTGCCAAATATATTGCTGATAATTCTCGATCGTAAGTACTATACCGCAGCTGCGCTTTATCAAATTTTTTGGAAAAGAATCCCAGGGGTTGAACGTTTCCCTCCACAATTTGATGTAATACAGCACCAGCGGCAATGTCTGAGGCATCAACCCAAAGAGAAAGCTCAGCAGATTTAGCAGGATGAGATAATAAGGTGGCTTGTGCGAGTTGTTGTTTACATTGATCGAAAGCTGCAAGAGTGTTGTCAGTCCAGGACAAAGGAGAGCAGTCGTTTCGTTTATTTCCCGGGATCATGTTCAATAATGGAATTTGAGCTTCAATGGCATGAGGAATGAACCTTCGATAAAAATTGATTATTGCCAGGAATCGTTTAAGTTCCTTACTGTCGACGGAAGGTTAAAGTTTTGGATGGCTAGTACACGATCAGGTAATGGGCGAATTCCTTCAGCAGATACAGCGTGACCCAAAAAATTGAGCTTATCGCGACCAAATTCACATTTAGCTACATTAATGGTCAGATTGTGATCATTTAGTCTCTCAAACAACTGTCTCAGATGTTGTTTATGTTCATCGAGAGAATTGGACGCTACAAAAAGGTCGTCGACATAAGGGAACACAAACTCTAAGCCACGCACAACTTCATGTATCAATCGCTGAAAGGTTTGAGCCGCGTTGCGCAAACCGAACGTCATGAATAAAAATTCGTACATTCCGAACGGCGTCGTAATAGCTGTTTTCGGAATATCATCCGGATGTATAGGAACTTGATGAAATGCTTTTTGTAGATCAATTTTAGAAAATATGCATTTACCTTGTAACATTGATGTAAAATCCTGGAGATACGGCAACGGATATCGGTCCGGAACAGTTTGAGCATTAAGAGCACGATAGTCTCCACATGGTCGCCATGTTCCATCTGCTTTCTTGACCATGTGGAGAGGGCTAGCCAATTGCTGCTTGATGGACGACATATTCCCAATTTCATCAAAAGTTCGAATTCGTTACGGGCTGCTTCGAATTTTTCTGGTGAAAGTCTTCGAGGTCTAGCATATACAGGCTGGCCAGTCGTTTCAATTCTATGCATAACAGAAGACTTAGTTGTTGTACCATAGGGGCGAGGTGTGTATTTGTGGAAATTCAGTTAGTAAATCTACAAATGGCGACGCCGCGGAAAAAGTTTTCACCGAAATGTCAATATCTCTGGTAAGAAAACCACGTGACTCTAAATTGGTAGTGTTGTCTATGAGGCGGCCACGTTTTAAGTCAATAAGAAGATCAAACTTCCGTAAAAAATCTGCTCCGATGATACCCGTTGAGACATCAGCAATGAGAAACGACCACACAAATTCACGACGGAGGCCGAGGTTTACTTTCAGTAACACTTCACCGTATACTTCAATAGCAGTTCCATTAGCGGCGAACAATGGATAGACGAAGGCTTTACTCTGGCTGATTTTAATCCTTTGGAACGACGGAAACATCCGCTCCAGTATCGATAAGAAATTGCATATTAGTAGAACAATCTGCAATTTTCAGTCGACAGATTGTGGCTGCCGAGGAAAGTTCGCCATTTTCCTCCACAGCATCAGCAGAGTGGCGTCATTGCTGGCTGGAAGAAGGCCAATTACCTACAGAGCAAGGTGCGCGACATACTCTAGCATTACTTCCGTAAGTACGATGATACCAGCATGGCCCATTTGATGTGTCTCTAGCGCGATCAGCATCCGTACTACGTGCGCGAGAACGGGATCGACCTTGGGGGTTATTAGGATGGATCTTGTCAAATCGTTTCGATAATGCGTCGATTGCCAATTTAAGATCCTGAATCTGTTGATCACTCGATGTTACATTGAGAGCAGTTGTAGTTGTTTCCTGACCGATAGAGCTAATATTTCGT
This sequence comes from Anopheles merus, assembly GCF_017562075.2. NCBI lineage: Eukaryota > Metazoa > Arthropoda > Insecta > Diptera > Culicidae > Anopheles > Anopheles merus. Next base: position 16,054 of record NW_024428656.1, on the reverse strand, counting down.
AAGCTCATAGATTCGACAATAGCATCAGCTATAGTCGTCTTGTCAGCGGCATCACCACGCGAAGCAATTACTGCTGCTTGGGCATGAGCAGGAAGTCGAGCTGCCCATAAGTCTAGCAGCAAGGTGTCCCCTAGAGAATCGCCGGCAACTCGCTTCATCTCGTTAAAAAGATGGCTAGGCTTTAAATCTCCAAGGGGCATTTCAGACAACACACGATGCAAACGCCGCTGCTGGCTGTCAGCGAAATGTTCCGTCAACTTTGATTTGATATATGGGTATTTTCCACTAGTTGGAGTATTCTCGACAATTGTGCGAAGTTCACCAAGTTTCTGCGGGGGAACCTGGGCCATGACGATATTGTACCGTTGAGAGTCATGTTGGGCGGTGATTCCAGATGCAGCAAACCAAAACTCGAGGGACATAAAATATGCGTCAATGTTGGTGTCGGCCATAACTGGTGGGTTAAGACGCGGGGTAGCAATTGCTGCAACAGCCGCGGATGATGATGATGATGATGCTACACTTTCACCAGCATAAACATGCTGAGCACACGGTACAGTTGCGTTCTCGTTCTCCATTGTTTGAATTCGTTCGTAATTGTGAAAAATATTGACGGATCACGTCGGGGTCACCACTTTAGCGTTTTGTTCAATTTTCTTTATTTTTACTTTTCCAAATCGGTCTGCTCTCAAAATGGGCGCCAAACAGAATGGTCGTTCACGCCACGGAATTCTGACAGCTCTTGATGACAGCTCGTACTCTGCGTACGAGCCACGCGAACTGCACAGTGGGCTGCTACATATCGAAGGATAAATAAAGAAGAGAGAGATAGAGTGAGAAAGAAACAGAAAAAAGAGAGAGAAAGAGAGAGAGAGAGAAAGATGTATACCACAGTAGGACAATTAAAATCGAACACTACCTACCTACTACTATGATGATGGAACCATAAGCGCCCAAGCAACCACAATCGCATTATAGATTTCGTTTATTTCAGGTAGCTCGTATCTATTACAGCGAGTACTGTTCTTTTTTTTTTTTTTTTTTTTGTTAAAACTCGTTTGCCTCTGATTTGGATTTATGGCACTTTCTATGTTGCAGTTCTCTTCATTGTGTACATAAATCATAATGTTCAAACCATTTGAAACTCCATTGAAAAGCACACAACACATAACGTGCAAATGGAATGCCCGACCACTGCTTGCTGGCTTGCGAAATTACATTCTAATTTGTCATTGCGATTACTCATTAAACAATTATTTTACTAGTAGGCATTATGTTACTATAACATTATAATATTATTATTTACCTTACCTTCTATGATACGGACGCATAATAAAAAAACACCTGGAGCGAACCATTTGGGCACGCCGTAAATTGAAAATGGACTGGCTACGCTTTTAACCGACGCCTTTTTTGCTACATTCTATGATATACATCCGAAAATAACATTGTTTCCTTTTTTAGCGATCATTAAAATTATCCTATTGAATTGAACATTAAATTATTAAATGCCAACAGCTAAAAGTCTCCTTCCGCCAGCACCGATATGTTCCAGCAGAAATGTCCATGGACGTTACAAAATTCCACAAGGTCAGATGTAGTTCGGTTCCCATACGGGATAGTCCACTCGTTATGATTGTTCTTTAATTTGGCGTAACGTGCCTATGTGGCAATACCGGCTTTTACAGGTTTTCGAGACTACTGATCTTTGTTCAGTACAACACAGTCGGATATAGTCAAACCTTGCTGCAGGGAGAACGGTCCTTATGAGGATTGAACCCACGACGGATATATTATTAATGCCGTACGAATTGACGACTGTACCACGGGAATGCCCCTCGTTGCGATTGCGGCGATAACGAACGAATATTTCTTTTGAGTAAGCCAATACACCATTAGGCCGTCAATATTCAATAAAAATTCATGTATTTTTATTGACGTCAGCCAAATTATACTTTTAAAGTGTTTAAACATAACATACATTGACAGTTTACTATGACTAAAAATTTATATTTTACGTATGAAGTACGCATATGGTCTTTAGATTTTAGATAATACAGGTTTCTCATCAAATTCAGATTAAATATCCTCGCTTTGCCCTTGCTGGGTATGAAGTAACAAATAAAAACATAAAACAAAACAGAACTCTTGGCATACAATCAACCAGCGACCTACTCCATTGCACGATGTTGATGGCAGAATTACTGTTGGCTTGCGTCAAAGACACATTTTTTATTTATGTTTTCATTTTTTGTCAATTCTAACCGACTTGGCGATCCGAAACCATGACGTCTGTACGGCGATACGGTACAAGTCTGTAGAAAGACATTACATTCTCATTCATCCAGATGAGATAAAACAAGTTAACTGAATTACTGCAATAACAAGCAAAATAGCATGTAAGCAAGACCTCCATCAGATCGCGCTAACCCGCGAAGATCATGCATTGGGGGGGTTTCAATTCCAGTATCTAAAACCTCGCACATTTAGGTTTTTATATCGTAACCTTTAGCCACTCTGGCTCTTCAAGGGTTAATTCTATCTTTCCAAGGCCTTCCGCGTGCATATTTGCTTTAATGGATTAGGAAGCTGGACGACAAAAACGACACTTAAAAAATCCCTTCCGTACCCCTGGGTCTTGCCACTGTGGGTCATGTCCGGCTTAGAAATTATTTAGGCTCCAGTCAACTGCAGCACTCCAGCGAATAAAGTTTGAAGTTGCTTTGCACATCTCCATTCTGAAAACCTGCTCGCGATGAAAACCATACAGTTCGCTAACGTCGAAGACCAGTACCGAAAGTATGCAGGCGAACTGCGAGCTACTGATGTGCAGAAGTTAGGCGAGTGGGTGAAAAGCCAACCGCATTTACCACCAGTTACCGAGCTCGAATTGATCCTGTTTCTACACTCAAATTACTACGATCTGGAGGCGGCACAACGTACGATCGAGTGTTACTATACCTTTCGAACGAGCTGTAAGAATCTGTTCGGCAACAGAAACCTCGATAAAGATGCGATACTGATGGCGATGGATGTACTGTGAGTAAAAGTGAACAATAAATGAATAAACTTTGAAAAAAAAAAGATTGTGCGAATGATAATAAAACAAATGCTGAACTCATTTTGCAGCGATTTATCTATCCTTCCCGAACTAACGCCCGAAGGATATCGAGTGATGCTGGCCAAGATCGTTGACCCAGATGCAAGTAAATTTTCCCTCAACTCCTTGCTGACGCTGTAAGTATTTCCTTTGATTTGTTTCAATCTTCAGTTTGATAATGTTTATCTACCCTCCCATACCCACAGTGCGCTCATGTGTGTTGATATTCAACTTTGGGAGGAAGGATGTAATAACGGATCGATCCTCATCATCGACATGGACGGCATTCATCTTGGACATCTGCCGAAGCTGGGCATATTTACGCTTAAAGATTTGCTGTACTTCATACAGGAAGGCTTACCAATTCGGCTTAAGGGACTACATCTTGCCAACGTGGTGCCGTTCATCGATCGCATCATGACCATGATCAGGCCGTTCATGAAGAAAGAGTTGCTTGAAATGCTCCATTTACACACCAAGATACATACTCTTTTCCCTTACATCCCTCAACATCTCCTGCCTTCCGATTATGGAGGTATGGCACAGTCACGCAAATCCTTACGAGGTAATATTACATATCGGTTTCGGTGCCTGATCGACATGGTTTGAGTAAGTAGTTTATTCTACATTTGTTTTTTGTTTTTGTTTTTTTTTTCAGATAATTTATACAACTACACAATCAGTTGTGGAGATCATCTAGCCAGATACGATCAGGTCAAGCGGGTTGACGAGAACAAACGACTCGCCAAACCACGCACAATGGGGAACTTTTTCGGATTGCTGTGATCTGCACAGTTAATTCCAAGCTTGTGGTGCTCTATTTTTTATAACCTCCCTAGCTACTATTTTTTCTCAAAGTATCGATCATAAGCAATAGTAAATAATACAATATAAAGACAATAACTCGAACGACTCAATAACATGCCCGTCATGGGTTCAAGTCCCGAATAGACCGTGTCCCCATACGTGTAGGACTGACTATCCTGCTATGTGGTAACAATAAGTCACTGAAAGCCAAGGTCACTTCACTAGTTGGTACAGCCAGGCCTTGACCGACAGCGGTTGTTGTGCCAAAGAAGAAGAAGAAGAAAGACAGTAAACAAGCGCACAATAAAATTTCTTCTCCGAAAGAAATCCTGTTTTATTCAGAAGTAAAGGTAAAGGTCTGGTGGTAAAGTTGTCAACTCGGATGACTTAACAACATGCCCGTCATGGGTTCACGTGCCCCCATACGTCGTAGGACTAATGATCCTGCTATGGTAACAATAAGTCACTGATAGCCAAGCTAATTTCACTTGTGGGCACAGGCAGGTCTTGCCCGGTTGTTCTGCCAAAGACGAAGAAGAACGTCGATAATAACAAAATTATCTCTTCTTCTTCTTTGGCACTATAATAACACAAAACAACTTCGTATCTAATTTAGCCTGCTGCCACAACAAGGATGGAGATCTGAACGTTTTTCATATATTCAAAAAGAAAGTTTAAACAGCAAAATCAAATTACAAATGAATTTTTATTTTTCATGATGATGCCGTCTGTTCTCGAGATTCGCGGTTTATGCGTTCCCGAGGAATCCGCGTAGCTCGAATATCCGCGTAAGTCACATTTCCCCGCTAGTCTCCAGGTGGTACATGTAGTCCCCGAGATACACGGTATCTTAAACGCGTATTCATAGATACTCAGTTTCTAAATTCTCCGAATCTGCGTAAGTCGAGAACCGCGTACCTCGGGAATAGACTGTACCTAAAACATGTGTTTACCCAAATAGCCAAAATTGCTTAAGCAGCCAATCTTGGCAAGCTATAGTTCGCTGCTTGAATTCGCCTCTTGCAGTAGATAAAATGCATCAAAGATCCAGGTAGTCCTTCTAAATAGCGCCTAAGCAGCTTCCTTATGCCACGGTGCCGGGTATTTTTTGTGTTTTATTTTCTTTGTGTTTTATTTTCAAGCAAGGCGTCATCATTGAAATAAACAACACAATTTTTTGTTTTTTTTTTATGTGCATGTTTATTTGTGAACTGTAAATCTTTATAACGTTCACAGAATTATAAATAATTTAGAGTTAACTCAAAATCACTTCACTTAATATTGATACTTCAAATAACTAATATAACTGCAGCACAAACCACGAGACTGCGTCTGTCTTTGACACTTTGACAAGAACCACCTTGTACCGATGTCATGCATTAAAAAGCTATAAAGTTCCACCAAGTTCGGCACACATTCTTAAACAGCCTTAAAGTTCCATCGTCAACCCTACAGATAGTACTTTTCAGCCGCAAAGTTCTAAAGAGTACCGTGTGCTTGTTAAAAAGCTTTATGGTTCCACCAAGCTTTTTTTATGGCGTTTCATCTCTTAATCACCCACAAAATACGACATCGGAACGATTTTTCGTTAAACATCCCCAAATCAGCTATGGAGTTCGAGCTGGCTATTTGGAAAAGTTATGGAAGTTCAAAATGGAGCTGAAGTTGACCAAGGAGAAGCTGATGAAAACCGTGAAAGAACTGAAGCCAACGGAGGAAAAGAGAGTTGGCGGCCTGGTCTGAAAGAGATGGAGAGGCGCGTCATATGATCGTTTTGGCCGTGGAAAACGATCAATTGGTCCACATTTGCCGGAAAACTACCGCGAAGGAAATGTGGGACACTCTCATGAGCATCCACAAAGTAGAATCTATGAATACGATGATGACGGTATTGCGAAAAATCTGTTCTTTGAAGCTGCCAGAAGACGGCAATCTTCCAGACTATCTTAAGCAGTTGACGGCGATGCACAATCGTTTGGAAGTTGCAGATGAGGGCTTAAAGCCTCGACAGTTTGTGGCTGTAATGCTTTCAAGTCTTCCTATGTCCTACGGAACACTCATCAACGTCATCGAAAGCTACCAGAAAGATCAAATCCCGGTGGATTTTGTAAAGAATAAATTGCGCGACGAGTGGTGTCGCGTGCAAGAATGTTACGATTTTCAAAGTGGCCCGAGTGATGAAAAGGCGTTGAAGATTGGAACCAGCATCAAGGCTTTGCCAAAAATGAAGAAACGTGAAGTTTGTCATTTTTGTCAAGAAGAGGGACATTTTATTCGAGATTGTCCACTGATGGCTGACGTTCAAAAAGATTTTTGTATGAAAAACAACCGGAGAGGTACCAGAGCCAACTTAGCTAAAGAAGTTCACCCTAAAAAGGAGATGTGTTTGAACGTCACATCAGCATGTGAAGGAAACTGGTGGTATCTGGATTCTGGCGCGACGTCACATATGACAAACAATGAAATTTTTATGAAAAACAAAAAATCGTCCAGACAACCGGAGATTTGCTTAGCTGATGGGACGAATATAGTGTGTAAAGGTACTGGTATTGGAACAATCGTGTCTGATACAGACAATGGTGATCGAGTGAAGGTTACGCTTAACGATGTTATGATTGTTCCATCACTTGCCGGAAATTTGCTCTCGGTCAGTAAGATATGTGATCTTGGATTCAACATTTTATTCGATAGAAACGGTTTCAAAATTATGCGAGGACAAGAAACAATGATTTTAAGCGAGCGACATAGTGGACTCTATCGACTGAAAAATTGCGTGGAAAAAGTACTACTTACAAAATCGAAACACCCGGAATTGTGTGAACATCTGTGGCTCCGTCGTTTAGGCCATTGATATCCCGAAGCCATCTCTGCGATTGTTCGAAAAGAACTTGGATATGGACTGCAAATCAAGAGGTGCGATGTTCAGCGTGTCTGCGGAGTGTGTTGTGTAGGAAAATTAGTCGCTTATCACTCTCGAAAGAATCTTCAAGTAAGTCGAATACAGTTGGTGATTTAATTCATTTTGATATTGGAGGCCCTATGGAAGTTACTACACCGAGAGGTAACAAATATTTTATGACGATGTTAGATGATTTTAGTGGATATACTGTTATCTGTCTGTTGATGGCAAAGTCAGAGGCTGAGTATAAAATACATGAGTATTTTAACTTAGTAAAAAATCAGTTTGGGCGCTATCCAAGAATCCTACGCACGGATGGAGGAGGAGAATATTCTGGAGCAAAATTGAAGAAGTTTTTAGCGGAAAGTGGGACTATTCATCAAAAGACAGCTCCTTATTCACCTCAACAGAATGGGAAAGCGGAACGAAAGAATAGATATGTTGTGGAAATGGTTAGGTGCATGCTTGCTGAGTCTGGTCTCGGAAAGCAGTATTGGGGGGAAGCAATAACGGCTGCAAACTATTTGCAGAATCGGCTTCCATCATCATCAATTGAGAAGACACCGTATGAATTTTGGCATAATAAGAAACCATCATATAGTCATATCAGAATTTTTGGTTCGGAAGCATACGTACATATACCCAAAAAGAAGCGTTTTAAACTTGATGTAAAGGCGAAGAAAATGGTTTTCGTTGGATATGCTGAACAACAAAAAGCCTTTCGTTTTTTGGATCGTAAAACTAATCAGATAGTGATTAGTAGAGATGGTAAATTCATAGAAATGCCCGAAACGGATTTGGAGAGAAACAAGACTGAATCGATTGAACCATCTATCGAAATGGTGCAACTACCATCGTCGTGGACCACATTGATAAAAAACTACGAAAGTATTGTAACACAAACCGAAACAGTGGCTGAGATTGAAGATCATGAAACCACCATCACACAGTGTTACGTTTGACACTATTTGCTTTTATTAAAACACTTATAAACAACAAATAAAAGACACAATGAACAAACAATTAAAACGTATACTGTACGGTGGCCGCGCACCAGCCGCACCGAGCGCCCCTGCCGAGAGCTCCTGCTCGATCGGCTCGCCAACACACTCTAACTGTGCGCTCGGCACACACTAAGCCTTGCGCTGCTTAGTGTGTGCGACAGTGTGCGTGACACACTGTCGTCCTCCTGGACGTTGACCGGTGGCAGCGCAACTGCCACGGCAAGTCCAGGGGTCGGCACGGCTGCCCACAACACACAGGAACAATGATACATGATGAACCATTGGATGAACTGGACGATACGGTTTATGAAAACGCGTCCGAGGGTGAACAGTCATTTCAAGAACTTCAATTAGACGAAATTCCTCGACGATCATTGCGACCTAATAAGGGTGTTCCTCCCAAGCGGTTGGTTGAGGAAGCTTTAATCGCCAAAGTAGAGGAGAAGGAACTTACAAACATACAGGAGGCGCTAAACTGTGAGGACAATTTTGAATGGAAGCCATGGCCGATGAGTTGAAATCCCATGCAACAAATGGTACATGGGATTTGGTGAATCTACCCGTAGGCCGTAAACCAGTTGGTTGTAAATGGGTTTACAAACGGAAGCGAAACGCAGCTGGCAATATTTTGAAATACAAAGCGCGACTGGTGGCACAGGAATTTAGTCAAAAATATGGGGAAGATTATGATGAAGTTTTTGCCCCCGTTACGAAGCAGACAACCCTGAGGACTTTATTGGCCATTGCAAGCATGAAAAAGCTGATTCTGAAGCACTTCGATGTGAAGACTGCATACCTGTATGGTAATCTCGACGAGGAGCTATATATGAAACAACCTGTTGGCTATGAGAAGAAAGGAGCAGAAAAGCTGGTATGTAGACTTAGGAGGAGCATTTACGGGCTGAAGCACCCGATGCTGGAATCATCGATTACATGACGTTTTTGTTAGAATGCAATTTGTGCAAAGTAGTGCGGATCACTGCTTATACACAAAAGATATTACCGGCGATCGAATCTACATCTTAGTGTACGTCGATGATATTTTAGTCGGAAGTAAGAAAGAAGCTCATATAGGGGAAATTTATTATTATTAGTTGAAAAAGGAATTTGAAATGGCGGATCTAGGAGACCTGAACTATTTTTTAGGTCTAGAAGTTCATAGACAAAATGGAAATTATAGTATTTCAGTAGAGAGTTACATCGAACGAGTTGCTAAACGTTTTGGACTCCGTGAAGCGAAAATTGCAAAGTCACCCATTGTTGTGGATGATAGGCGACCCCTGTTCTCACCGCCTGTCGTCCTGTCGATGGTGGAGTCCCAGGGAGGATGCCAGTGTGCGCACGCACACTCCGGCGCGTCCATAAGCACCGCACGATCAGAGTGTGTGGAACAGCCGATAGAGCAGGAGCTCTCGGCAGGGCACGCGGCCCGTTTTACTGTGATTGTATATTGTTTTCTCAGTAAATATAAAGCGTTCTGTTTGTGCCGTGTAATACTTCAATACCGTCTTTATGATTCATTTGCTCGGACACAACACCCATGGAAGAAGCATTCGCAAAGATGGAAACCTATAGTGTCCTAGTGCAAGATTCGTCTACGTACAGAAGCCTAGTCGGAGGACTTTTGTATATCGAAGTGTGTGCTAGACCGGACATAGCGGTGAGTACATCACTACTTGGACGTCGTGTGGCCTCACCAACAGAGGCAGATTGGACAGCTGCAAAACGTGTAGTACTTTATTTGAAAGGGACGAAACATTGGCGATTACACTATGACGACAAGGCAACAGGTTAAGTTGTATATTCAGATGCTGACTGGGCTGGAGATCTGAAGACCCGAAAATCGAATCTGGAATGTTATTCTTGCTGGCAGGAGGAGCTATTTCCTGGGCTAGCCGATTACAAACATGCGTCACATTATCGTCAATGGAAGCAGAATTCGTGGCGTTGAGCGAAGCGAGCCAGGAAATCGTTTGGTTACGTCGTCTGTTGGAAAATCTTGGTGAAGCTCCACGACAACCTATTGTAGTGATGGAAGACAACCAAAGTTGTATAAAATTCATAGGGTCAGAGCGTATAAATCGACGTTCCAAGCATATTCAAGGGAATGCTTTGTGAGTGAATTATGCAATAATAGAATAATTAAACTGGAATATTGCCCTACAGAAGAAATGTTAGCTGACATGCTAACCAAGCCGCTTGGAGCAATCAAGATAGTCAAACTGTCATTACAATTGGGTTTAAAATCCTAATTACCTGATTACGTTGAGGAGGAGTATTGGAATAAGCAACATATCAGAGTTACATAGTAGGCTTGTTATATCTTATTTAATGTTCATTCTGATTCAATAAACGTTAAACACTACACATACTTTCAATAGGGCCTGCCAGTGAACTTTCCAGTATGCCGGTTTCACAAACAACTGCCTGCGCTCTAGATGCCCGCGGAACGGAAAATTAATGAAAATCAGAGCCGGGCAGAACGTGTTGATGCGAATTAGGGTTCTACGCTTTGCAAAGCAAACCCTCTAGTGTGAACTAGCGATTCCATTTTTACATTACAGCGTTTGAACTCATTGCACTTTTTTGGTTGGATTTGTGAAAATTGAACTTCATCGCCGCAATGTTTGTTAACGACTTTTTTAAGCACCGTAGCAATCATGAACGTTTACCACACGCTATGGGGGGACTACCGAAAGAGATAGCGCTATGGGGGGAATGAGCACGGACGACGCATGACAGCCATTGGTTGTCTGACGCACCACCATATCTAAACCTATGACAGCCCGCTCAGGGGTAGGAAGAAGAACAGGGGACGGGTGCTGCTTGACAAATTTGCCGTAGGGGGGAAAAAGAAGGCCTGAGAAAATGCGCGAAAGGCAATGATTTCTTCGGTCGCTTTGCCCAGCGGGCAGCCGTTGTATTCATCGATACTCCTCAGCTGACGGACGTGTTCCCCGTTTGCTCGCGCTGCTCGCATGATTTTCCGGCGAAATTTTTTCACTGCTTGGAAAATTCAGCTCAATTCTAGTGAAATGGCAAGATAACAATGCACCATATCGTTCCTTTATTGGTCTTGTGCTGTGCATTCGTGAAAAGTGCTCGAAAAGATGTAGTGAGTCGTGAAAGTTTGTATGTGAAGCGTTGTTTTTTTATTGGGAGAAATTTTTGAAGCACCTCATCCACCGCTCCCTTGTGCGTCTGTCGTCCAGCGAATAACCCAAATATTTTCGGGAAAGTATGTATGCGCGTGTATGTGTATACTGTATACAAAGTCGTTGATGCGAATACCTTGACGATTGACCCTCGCGGTCGCCGGTACGGCACGGTGGTTCTGTGACCGATGATGTCTGTAGCTGCGTTGAGTTTGTTATTTATAATTCCCAGCCTTTCGTGATATTCTGCAATGTTGCACATTTTACTGCTTCGCACGCCGTGCATTTGACAGTTGCACAAATCGCACGTTTGCGAGCGTCTCCATAGTTACAGTTGCGCTCGGTGCAACACAGCAGAGCGAGTTGAATTGCTGTGAGGATAAAGAGTGCGTTAGCACCCGGAACAGCGTCGCTCTTGCCACAGAACGGAACGATTTGGCCTGCAGACCGTCTAAACAGTGATTAGTGAATTGTTTATCAGTTCGCCGTGTGCGAACCGAAGGCGAGACCTGCGCAGTAATAGGGAAACGAAAGAATGATTGGACATTGGTGTTGTAGTAGCAGAGTAACGTGCAGTGATTAAAACAAGAAGTGGTGTCCCGTTAACGCTAACTTCTCCGCGTCGTGAAGGCCGTCCGTGTGTATGATAGATAGAAGCGTATTGGTTCCCTGTTGCAGTCCGATGCTGGCGCAACGTTGGCCCTGTCCGGCGGGACGGTTCCAAAGGTCACGCTGTCAAGAGTAATGTGCTAGTTTTGATGGTGTGCCGCTTTTCGTAAGGTTGTGTACAGTTTACACGCTGCACGTGCGAAGCAAAAACACCTTCATTAATTCGCTCTCGGCAGCAGTGAAAAAACACTACTGAAAATTGTGGCAGTGTATGTGGCGTGTTCGCAACTTCAAATCGTCATTTGCCAGCGGATTGCACACTCCTACTTACATAATTGTGCCCGTGTTGCACCAAAGTGATTGCATGTAAGTAAACAAAGTATTCACTACAAACCTCACGCTTGGAGTTATTAGGGTCAATTTTAACCCATCTTCAGTTAACCAATATGACACGTGACGTCATACCAGTGTTAGTGGTTCGAGATCGGGGCACAGGGATAGGGCACGGAGCACGCGGGATTGTTTCGTCACAACCATCACGCCACACAAACACACAGCGTATAGGAATGCTTCTGCCCTTGCTCACACAACTATCCTATCGCGGTTGTGCGTATGCGTGCGTAGCATCTAGTCGCTCTTTTTATTCTGCGATCAATGAAAACGGCGCCACGAACTGTCGTCATATGACAACTCCCCATAACAACGTGTTGTACTTGCTGACCCTTCACAAGCGGAGCATGCGTAAATTCAAGGTCGATTTCCGTTTCTTTTCTCCTGAACGATATCGCTCCCTCTCTTCTCTGCTCTCGAACACATTCTGGTTCTCTTCTGATAAGCGTTTTGAAGGGCTAACTAGTGCAGAGCTATCAGCAATCGGTAAATAAATTTTTGGTATGGCGTGATGCATGGAAGATTACATTTTCAACCGGTATAGCTTTTATTAACAACGCTATTTTTTTTCTGAATTGACATAAAATTTTTGTGCATTCGCAGTATCCAACTTCTCTCACTAAAACTCCTGCATGTCTTAACCTTCCCTAAATTCTACCACGCATCAAAAAGAAAGTATTTGAAGAATGTTTATGAACAACACACCCACGGGCGGTGTTTGGCAAGGAATGTATTTTGACACTAATTTATGTTTGCCACCCGGTTGAAATCACTTCAACCAAGCAAGAGTGTCGTCGGCCAAAATAGAAGGCGCGCAAAAAGAGACTCGCGCCAAAAACCGTACTTCTACAGATTAGGTGGCCGGCCGCAACATTGTTGTTAAACTGCTAAACTGTGTACGGTTGTGGTAAGAGCGATGGTACGACATGGTTGAATAGGATAGAGATCACATCTAAGCATGATAGGGGCCCGATAAACCAAATAAAACATGGTCAGGTAAAGCCAATTAGTTTTATATGGAAAATAAATAAAGGAACCTACACATCAACTAATTTGAATCTGCTTGAAAAAGTAAGATTCTTAGAATTTATAAGATACACTGTGTTCAATTTCAATTTGATGAATTTTAAAATATTTTTAACTTAAATTCAAACTAGTAGATTATACAAAACTGCAAGATATTGTGGATTATGCTATAATATAAGTAAAATATAATTCCAAATGTTCCAAATCATTTAAAACCGTATCGTTCTGGAACCAACACACTTGTAAATGTAATTGAATAAATTTTATTGGTTTTTGAATAAGATGTTGAACCTTTTCGAACGAGCAACGTGAATGCGCTGCACTTTGATTGCAATTAGTCGCGGCTGCTGATCGACTTAATAATTCGAATTAGCCTTGCCTAGAAGAAAACTGTAATAAAGGACCCAACGATAAGAAAGCTTGTATTCTACCGGTTGTAGTTATTCCCGCTTCGTAGCAAACAATGTAAGCACAATGTTATGTAAATGCAAACAAATGCACAATCAAATCGATTCATTAATATGCGCCTTGAAATGTGCACCAAGCTGTGCTCGTATCATGCTACATCAACCGTACTACACTCCTACTCCGTCATTCCTGTGTATTGTAACACGTTTCAACTATAAACAAAGGTGACCTTACGATTATCCTTCTGATAGGCGTCGCTGCTAACTTTTACCCACAACATAAACAAGTCGAGTTTTTTTTCGCGGCTTTTTTACCCTTGCCATTCACGCACAGGAAGTAGTTGAACGACCATTAACCGTCAATTGCCTACCAGCCCAGCGAAAGAAACCGCACGCGCCTGTATCTTGCAAACAGCCGTCGTGTTATGTGTTTTGACTACACAATTAGTGGCAAACAGGGTGGGATGGTTGCTTATCTACTGCTCCCTTTATTCATCTTGCGGTATAGATGGTGCAATTACCCTGCCCGAAAGATACGAAGATGGTCATCTCATCGTGGCATTTCGCTTATCGGCACACCATAATAATGACACCCGCTCGATTAGTGTGATTTTACAATACGCTTCCATCCGGTTGATAGCAGCAATGCTGCTGCAACAATGTTGCAACCCCGCTGGGATGAACATCCGCCCAGCGAGTGATCGATCGTTCTTTGCAACTGTTCCTAATCAACACACCAGGGCGAGAAGAATTGGAGCACAAGGTCGGTACGATTTGAAGTGTTTTTGTAATGCTCAATGGACCTATCCCAATTACCGCGTGAGACACCTTAATTGAGATTCGATGTTTTGTACCCAAATGTTCGTCTCGTGGCGCTTCTGCATGTCGCGGTGCAGGCTAATTGAAGCAATAAACATAATACCACTCCATCGTCTCCCGTCTACCCGGACGATCTTTGTCTGCTGTTTCCCAACGGCAGCATGGGTCTGCTGCATGGGGAAGATTCTCATGTCAAGCTGGCCCCTTACCATTAAGTGCCTTTAATTGCTGTGTCCGAAAAACTGACAGAACAACCAAGCGAGAGGAGAACACTTCCAGGCGCGAATTGAATAAAGAGGCTTGGCAAAAGAGTTAAAAACTTCGCGTCATACACTCAAGAGCGTGTGGCATCTGATGAGGGTGTTATTCAGCACTCTTTTTTTGTCTCAAAACGAAAGATAAGACGATCAGCTGTTTACGTCGTGCTTGCACGGGGAAAAAGGTGTCAGTTGTGAAGGATTAACTTAATTATAGGTGTTGTAACCATTGTCTATTGCATCTTGTTTGAAGTGTGTGAGTGTGTGTGTCTAAACGCTTCTTATCGTTTGCAGCTTGAGTGCGGTCGAGTCTCGCTTACAAAGCGAACGCCAATGTTATCAAGCTCCAGTCAACAATACCATCAGAGAGAAGATGAAACGATATGGTGAAAATGCTTTCCTTTCATGTTTGACTGCCTTTTTATACGATACAGCACGATACAACGAGCCTCAAAAACACAGAAATCAGAAATCTCTCCACCCCGGTAACCGAAAGGAAATGGTAATTGAAAGGGCGTCGATCTCTGCCACCTTCTTGACACGGTTCGAAAATTTGGGCTGTCCGCGTCATAAAAAGAGTAACGGACGGCCGGAGTTTCCTTCCGCGGGTGTGTAACCCTTTGACACAGTTTCCTGTCGACGGTTTACACTTCTTCCCGTTGCGCTCAAGAGCCCGTTTGCTGACTTTGGTGGCTACAAACGTTTCTTCGGTGGGTCTTGGCGGCACACGCTTGTGAAAACCACTCGAAACAGTCAGCATTTGCCTTTAGCCCACAAAGCGGACATGACGAGTTTGGCCATCAAATAAACAAACCACACTCTCACACAAACACACACACGAGAAAAGTACACCGAAAGCCCTCCCGTTCGGTCCTCCGGTAAACCGCGTGGACGATGGCTAATCGATCTCCTGAAGAACCGTCTGAGCGAGCGCGGGTGGTTTCTTTGAGCACGTGTAATTACTCGAACGATGTCTCTCTTGCCGTTGCCGCCATAACCACACTGGGCAGAGGTAGAGAGAGTAAGAGAGATTGTGTACGCGCACGCTTTCCGTCGGATTTCCGTCCGGTCAGCAAATAATGAGACTGATGGCGTCCGCCGCCTGGCAGTCGTTCAAGTCGGCACCGAGCGTGAAGGAGACCAGTGCAACCCGCACTAGAATGCCATAAAGTTTGGGAAGCTAAACGAAGTGTGTTGGTTGGGGTGTGTTTTGTAACGAACGTAAAAGAGCCGGTAATTAATTTGATGTCATTAGCATTACAATGTAATTAGGAACTGCCCGATCCTCCCGATTGTCTAGCCGGCACTCTCTAATCAGTGTGTATCATTGGTTCTTCTTACAGTGGACTGCCTGACAGTGCCTAAACATATCACCATTCAAAAGAATCTGGCTGCACCATTATCATGGCTTCCGCGTTCGGCGTGTGGGATTACGTCGTGTTCATTGCCATGCTGATGATATCGGCGGGCATAGGCGTGTATTATCGATTTTCTGGCGGCAAGCAGAAAACTAATGCGGTACGTATCAAAATTATTATACTAGAAGGTGCAGATTGGGACCAAAGTTGGAGTAGTTGTGCC
>NW_024428654.1:0-20784 GCF_017562075.2 Anopheles merus | reverse complement strand
TTATTAGAGATTTGAAGAGTAAGTTAAGCGCAACATACGAAGGACGAATAATCTACGTTATGGATAACGTAGCTTTTCATAAGTGTTATGAAATACGCTATCAATAGAAGACGATGGAGATGAAGTTCGATACTTCCACCTTATTCGCCGTTCTTAAATCCTATTGAGAACTTATTTAGTAAGTGGAAAGAAATCCACTAAAAGGGCAAACGCAATAACGATGCAGAACTTATTGAGGCATTAGAGATGAGCTTCATTAATTAATTCTAGTGATGTGAAGGTTATATCAGAAATATGTGGACATATCTTCATCGGTGCCTTAACAGTGAGAGGAAATATACGATTAGCTCCTTTGTTTTATTATTGAATTATCAATACATCGTGTGAAGTGATGAAAAAATGTTATTATTTTTTATTATTCGTTGAAATAAAAGACCAAGAATCATTGGGAACAAGAATTTAAATGATTATTGAATAAAAATGTGGTTAATTATTATTTAGGACGAGCAGCATAAGCTATAAAATTTGAAAATATTGTCTCTTCATACTAAATAAAACATTTCACCGTTTTAAAATAACCTTTACTCGGGTTGGGCTATCTTTTACAGCACAATGAATTGAAGTTTGATACAAGACTACATTTTTTAAACCATTTCTAACTTTAGAAAAATTATCAAATTAATTTAATTAAAAAAAACCATATCACTGTGAACATTTTTTTAAAGTAAAAAAAAATTGTCATTCGATGTTATGAATTTTTTCTTCAAAAATCCTGTCAACTTTAAGAAGCTTAAACATAAAAACGGTAGTGATTTGAACCAATTTATGTACAGTTATAGAAACTGCATTACTTTATTTAATTTTCGTCAAAATATTCCATCGATATTGGATAACGCAATCAAAAGTTATAACCCTCCAAAGTCGAAGGCTACTGAATAGCATAGTAGCATGGAATATGATTGTTTTTTTGGTAGGCAGTGACAGGGTTAATAAATGACCTCCGCCACATTTTTTGTGTGGTATATTTTAATCAAAGAAATCCGACTGTATCATGCATTTACAAACATACGATAGCCTTAAAAGCAAAAAATAATAAATAATTAAATACATAAAAAATATATAATATTTTGCATGAAGGATTGAAGTTTGCTGTATAAACTACTTGCATGACATGTCATCAGCATACATTTCCAGATTCGAGTGGGATTTACGCATTCAAAACTAGTGTTACCAAATCGAAAAGAGTTTACGGATTCAATTGTATGTACGATGTTGACAATCGTTTTAACGTGCTCGAAAAATAGTGTTACGATGTTGAGCTGGCTTGAGAAAACCCTGTAACATTTTATAATAGGAACATAATATGCCACAGGGTAAAAGCTTTAATTTTGCAATTGATAAAGCAAAAAAAAGCAATTAAAAAAAGCAATTAATTCTGCTATCTGCTTGAAGCTAAATGAGGATTACAGTACAGGCAGTCCCCGAGATACACGGTACTTCTTATATGCGGATTCGGAGATAAGCGGTTTTCCAATTTGACAGTTCTTGAGCAAATTTTTACTGATTTGAAAACATCTTTGTGAAATACACATAATTCCGTATTGATCGAATGTGAAATACCATTTCAAAAGATTAAAAAATGTTCATTCAGTAGAACATATCAAATAATTAATTTGGTAGCTAAAACAACCCCCCTACTTGCAAAATTGCACGAAAATTAGTGATATTTTGGCTGGAAATCACGAGATTGACTTACGCGGAAAATTCGAGGTACGCCGTATTTTGCGACGTTTTCGGTCCCCATTAACCGTGTATCTCGGGGACCGCCTGTAGTACTTAAACATAAATTAAAACTAAACTTTCGTCTATGAGGTACAGTTTTAATTTCCAACATGTTAAGTCTTTGTTTTGAATGTTTAAACTTATTTGGAAAAATGTTTCGATTCTTTGGTCCGTAGGTGAAACTCCATGACTGTTTCTATAAATTTAAAAATCTGAAACAACCCTTACATAATTTGAAAAACAAACTTTATCTTGGTCCTAATACTGTCCAGTTGGCTTGTGTTAGAAAATCCTTTTGAATAAAATGTCCATGCTAACATGGAGTCTAGCTTCTGTACTGTCGGGCGGCAGCTTTATATCTAAAAATCCATAAAATTTTTTTACTTTGGTTCCTCCAATCTTTCACTCCAGTCGATCTAGTTCTCCCTGGGCCCCACGTTTCCCATTCAAACCGACGATACCGCAACAAATCCTGGCCGTGGAATCAATTGTCGGATAAAATATCCAAACTGTGCTCGTATTAATTTCTGCTGCTTCTCCATATCCAGCATTTTTTCTGATATATGTCTGCCTGTCTTTGTTGCTCCCTCTGCATGGTCTCTAATTTTTCTAGTATGGCATCTAATCCCACGTTCTGTCCACTAGAAAAATCCGTTTGCGTTGCCATTGAAGCAGTAGATGAAAGGGCTGGAAATAACAGTTCATATAGTATTTACAGCAAATTATATACTACAAAAAAATTTAAGACATACGCTTAAGTTTTCGTAGACAAGCACCCGAAGTTGATGCAGTTGTTTCCATAAACGAAAAAAGTGACCAAAGAAGAACGAGCTACATCGATGTGGACGGTACATTGTCTACCATTGCATTATTCGTACCAGAAACGGCTTGCGTTTATCGCTTGATACAGTTTCTAAAAATATTGTTAACTATAGTTCTTGTTTAACACTCTAAAACACTTTCTCACGTTTTGACGATGAAGCATTGTCGCGATCCATGTTTTGACTTCCAGTATGGATAGACACGGACGATAACGATGAAAGCTCATTCAATAATTGCGGATGAAGCATTGTGGTAGGTGTGGTGTAGTTATGAATCTGAAAATGTATACAATTTCATGTTAATGATTATGATTTTTAAACAAAACATATTTAATAAAAAACTGTAAATCACACAAGTCTTAAAAACACGTGTTTTCTATCTGAATCTTCAATGTAGATTAGCTTTTTTTATTTTATTTTTTGACGTTCATATGACATTTTACGTCAAGGTGTTAGGGCGAGACGGTAATATCTTATATGGTACTTAAACTAAAGGTATGATCTCTGCCAAGGTGGCCATATTATACAGATGGGATTTGTATATTCTACAACTCGGCTATCCTGAACATAAATTGCCCTCAATTTGTTATGTCGATTGTAGGTATTGTAGTGTTGCATTAGGTGAATCCTCAACGGGGTCTGAATCGAAAGAGGACCAATTCCTGAGTTTATCAGCCTAAGAACCCCATCGTAAGGAATCTGTGTCTGCTGAACCCTCGATATCGCGAATTACATATCAAAGTTACGAATCATAACAATGTCACCTTCATGAAATACATCAGCTGGATGATGGCTCTTAGCAAATTGTTCTTCATTTACTCTTTGAGATGGGTTATATTTTCGGAAGCTGGTTTCTAATGAATTCAAAATCCCTTGGATGTGTTCCTGTTTTGCTTCCAGAAAATTCAGTTAATCATCAACAATAGGGCACACGCTGATTGGAACCGAATAATAACATTGACGGGGTGAACTGTGTGGAAGAATGCACACTATTGTTTAAAGCATGTCAATGTAATACAATTTAGAACTCCAATTCGAATGGTCATCGTTTGTTGTTTTGCTTAACATTGGTCGCAACACTCTCGTTTACCCTTTCCACTTGTCCATTGGCCTGGGTGAGAGGACGTAGCCGTAAGAACATGAGTGGTTCCGCGATCAGATAGAAATTCACGGAATTCATTAGACGTGAAGCATGTAGCTCTATCACTAACGATCCTTGTTAGGGCGACTATAGTACGCAAATATTGCTCCAATGCAATGCATACACTTCGACTACTGGTTGAAGTGGCTGCATAAAGTTTAGTGAATTTTGTGATGAAATCTATTACTACTAGAATAAACTTTTTTTGTGATTTTATGGATGGTAATGGGCTAAATGATCAATGTGTAAGTATCAAATGGAACTGGAACCTTTGGAATACTATGCAAATTGCGTAAATTTTTTCGTGCTGGTGCGGAATAAACAATGCATTTCAAACAATTGCGTAAAAAATGTGTACGCGTATTTTCATCTGAGGAAAACAATATTGATTGCTTATAAAACAACAGCATTTCTTCACTCCTAAATGACCTAGCCTTTCATGAGCATTTCGAATAATATTATTTATCAATTCATTGGAACAAAAATAGTTTTTTACCAGAGGGTGAAAATTTTATAATCACGCCGTTTTCCAATACGAATCCTTTAATGGTTCTGATTTCAGTTTCATTTTCAACTCCTCTGCAAAAGGGTCTCGGGATTGAGCAATCCTCAATTGTCGATCAATATCGATATCGTCTGTGATAGCACTACTTGTTTTCGGCTCAAGGCATTACCATGGATCATTGAGCTGCCTGAGCGATGCGATGGGATATCGAAAAATGTAATCTTCTAAGAACAAAGACCATCGGGCTATTTAGCAGAAGAGTTGCGGTTCTTTAAAGTCTCTACCAAAGAATTACAATCAGTTATAACTTTGAAAGGAATACCATGTAAATATGTGTGGAATCGTTTTAAGGCATAAATTATGAGAGGTTTCCAACTCATAACTATGAAGTTTAGCTTCATCTGAAGAAGCAGTCATCGAAAAATATACTATCGGATGCAGTTTACCATCTTCTTGTTTTGAAGTAGGACTGAGCCAAAACCTACCGCACTCGCATCGCAATAGTAGTTTCTGTTTAAAGCTAGAGACGGGATTATACTGCAGAACAGGGGAGTTAATCAACTTGTCTCTCAAAGTATTGAATGCACGTAGACAAGAATCATTAAATACAAATAGCGCTTTATCCTTTAACAAATTACTAAGTGGTTTAGCTATAGTTGAGAACGAAGACACAAATCTACGGAAATAAGAGAAAAAGGCCCAAACAACGCTGAACTTCCTTTATACTACTAGGTATAGGATAATTTGAATGGCCTGAATATGTTGATCGCTTGGACGAATACCTTTTGGATTGGCACGATATCCTAGATAGTCAAATCCTCATATACAAATTTACATTTATCCATTCGAAGTTCAAGACCATTATTTCGCAATGTTCTTAGTACGTCACCAAGTATGCACAATGATCCTCTAGGTCGACAGATGCAATAATAATGTCATCCAAATATACCACAAGCTGTCCAGGCTATAAACTTATGCAACACATGATTTATAAATCGCTGAAATTGGTCAGGAGCGTTTTTCAATCCGAAAGGCATTTTAACATTCGAATATAACTGTCCGTCTGGGGTTACAAAAGACGTAACTTTATCGAATCCTAATGCATATCTATCTGGTGAAATCCACTCTTCAAATCCATCAAGGTGAAACATCGCTTACTGCCTAAGTGTTCAAGACACGTATCAATAAGAGGCAGAGGGTAATTATCTCTAACAGTATTTTGTTTAAGGGCCGATTATCTACGCATTTTCGGATTCACCGTTCTTCTTCCGGACTAAGACAAGTGCGGAGGCGTAGGGAGAGCTGCTGGGACGGATTATACCTTTTGTAAAAGATCATCAACTATATTTCTAACTTGGTTTCGTTTGGCGATGGATAGTCGTCTCGGTTTGCTATTAATGGGAGGTCGTGAATCAAATTATTTTATCGCATGACCTGTTTGTTCAATTTTACTACAAGGATAAAGAGTGTAATTTTCCGATATTAGTGTTTTTACCATTTCAATTCATGTGACTTCAGATGTGAACTTATGTTTAGCTTGTCGTTAGGTTCTTCCATGCAAATAGCACACATTTCTTCAAATGTTGTGTTCAAGTCTTCGTAAGGCCCGTGGCAGCGCTCATCCGATGCGATTTTATCGGACAAGATTGTTATGGGATTTGACAGATAACGTCGGACGTGCGATTTCGTCGTACGACGGAATCAAAAATTTTTGATTCCGTCGGATCGTCGCATCCGATTTTATCTGTCAATGAATCATGCAGTTTATGTAGGAAAATATCAAATAATTTTTTATAATGGTTTAACAATTCAAATCATTCGATTTGCGCAATATGAGCCGAAATAGTGTTTGACAGAAGCGTCCGATAAAATCGCATCGGATGAGCGTTGCCACCGCCCTAATACTAGACTGCCAACGATTACCGATTTCTTTCGAGAGGGTACCATAGTACCACTAATGTCCGTTTGATATAGATTCACGAAGTTTTCGAGGGAACGTCATAAGAGGACACAGCATTCATTACAACGGGACAATCTTTATGTTAACCCAATTCGTTGAGGATCTTTAAAAATATGAAATGAGCGCAGCCGTGAAATCAAGTGGTTCTGGTATGATTTCTGTTTTTCTGTTTATTTTCATTAATGCCTTGGCGGAATATTATATGGTAATTTACACAAATACACATTTAATTTTTTCAATAAATCTTACCTGCAATTATTGGCCATGCAATTTCTTCTTCTGGTAAAATAATGAGGGTATGTATTACTGTTGGTTTCGAAACCTTAGACGGCATTTTACTTGGCCAAGGGATGTTAAACGTGTATTTCCTAGTCCTCTATATCCAGAATTACATGCTCGATCAAGAAACATCAATGGTACTATCGATTTGCTAATAAAAGCTCCGGGCTGCCGGTGTCAAAAAGAGAACACACTTGTGAAACACTACTCTGATGCTCATTATCAATATCAAATGCAACACTTACCTGTTGTTCTGAATTTACAATTTCCTGTCCTGTGCAGTGATAGCAGCAGAAAGTGTTCTTCACCCGATTAGGGCAGTTGTGATAACTGTGACCTATTTGCTGGCACAAAAAAAAGGATCCTGCAGGTCGACGAGGTGAAGGGCAGGAACTTTGGTAGTGACCGATTTGGAGCAATTGTAGCAACGGATTTCTTCTATGGCGTTCTTGTTCTTGGCCACAGAAACATTACGGGGGGACGTCGACGAGATGAAGCGATGTTCACTCGTTGTACTGAGTTCTGTTGAGGGCGTATCATTTCGTATTTTTTCAGCATTTGTTGAAGTTCTTCGACGGATTGGCTGAATAAAGTTATAGCAGCGGGTTTATGGGATCACAATGCCATCAATTATATATTGATCAATTCTTCCTCGACGATTTCATCTCCGGCTATTTGCTTCATTTCTAAAAACATATCTTGCTACTGACTCATTGCGGGAAAGCCGACGTGTTCTCAATTGCCAGTACACGTGTTCAATTGACGGAGTTTTAGCGAAGGTTTTAAGAAGCTCCTGTTTAAGTTCAGCGTATGTTTCCACATGGATGTTTTTACGAAACAATGCTGCAGTACCCGTCAGCAACCGACGAGCATGTAGAATTTAGTGGTTTCATTCATTTTGTACGGAAGAAACGCTCTTTCCAATTCACGTAGCCATTGCTCAATTCGGTCTGAATTGTCACCACTAAATTTATCGATGAATTCTTTGAACTTAATTATCATTGGTGATTGTGTAACAGGCTCACTACTGCGTGTTTCTAACGCTTGATTTTTTCTCGGAGCTCGAGAATTTCAAGTCGCTTCGTAGGGAAGCCACTTCATCTTCGGGAGTTACAAAAGTGATTCGTTCTGGTGAGTCTTGGTCGATTTCAATATTTGTTGCATTGTCTCCACCATTTCGGCAAGTGCACGTTTAACATCAACCTCCGAAAGAGCAGGAGCATGATGTTCCAGCATGTTTTCCACGTGTATCGGCCATCGTACTCTTAACCTCAATCTCTGCCGGGACAGAAGCACCACCAACAACGCTGGTGTATAGCTGGCGAATTTCGCGAATGGTGGCAGCGGGGACGTATCGAAATTCCAGCATTTTCAAGGGTAGGGTGCAAACATGTATATTTTGTTTCCATTCTGATCAATTTTTCACGGTTGGATCCCACTTCTGAGATGTAAATCACATAAGTCTTAAAAACACGTGTGTTGTGACCGCACATATGAAACATAGTAGACGGTGGTGTACGGTACAAACAGAATATGTGTTTTATTCCTATCTTGGTATGGGTACGATAAACACAGGTAATAAATAATATACACAACACAATGCGGGGAGAGGACGACTGGTCCTGCTCGCGCCGCGATCCTCACTGAGGACGTCACAGGATGACAGCCCTGCTGTCAACAGTGAGCCCTCAGGATGAGGCAGCGGTCTGTCCACAACATTCCCCGTTTTAATTAGGCCGGCACGGCTTAAGCCGATGCAGCGGTTTGAATGTAATTAAATCCGGCGTGGCAAGCGTACGGCTTATGGGACGCTATGTAACGGGGGAGAGTGCAAACCGGCCTCCATGCCATACGCTCAAAGGGATGAGCGTTGCGGGGCTGCAACAGGGGGCAGCCGATATGCTGCGCTCGCTCGTTCCGTTGCACCGCGCTGTGGTGTTGTTTTCGGTGTTGTTGTTGTTGGTGTTGTTGTTGGTGCCACTGCAGCTGATGACGCTGCGCTGTCGTTCGTAGTTGCACCGGACGCCGATGATGCTGCTGAGGCAACTCTCAGATGCTGCTGCCGTTGGGGCGTCGATGTGCGGCTGAGAAGGGGGCGGCCGTGGTGCCGCGCGCGCTTGGACCGCTCAGCCGGTACCGCTGCACAGGGGCGACCGTGATGTCGCTGTCGGTGAACTGCTGTGCAGGGCGCGCAGGATGATGGTGATGGTGACTATGATGATGATGAGGGTACACAGGGGGCGACCGTGATGCCGCGCACGACGACTGTGACCCGGGACACATACGATGTTGCTGCACAGGGGCGACAGGGGTGTCGCCGTTGAGATGCACCTGTGCAGCTAAAGCGCCGGCCATGAAGATACACAGGGGGCAGCCGATATGCCTCAGCACTGTGCCTGCTCACTAGGCTCGACGATGATGCTGGTGCAGCAAGGGCGGCCGTGATACCGCGCACGACAATACTGCACCAGTGTGTCCGATGACGCTGCAGCGGGTGGTGGTGATGCCGTGTTTCGTCGGCCCAAGGCGGAACATCCTCGTTGCCACTGTTGTGATCACACATATGAAAACATAGTAGACGGTGGTGTACGGCACAAACAGAATATGTGTTTTATTCCTATTTTGGTATGGGTACGATAAACACAGGTAATAAATAATATACACAACACAATGCGGGGAGAGGACGACTGGTCCTGCTCGCGCCGCGATCCTCATGAGGACGTCACAGGATGACAGCCCTGCTGTCAACAGTGAGCCCTCAGGATGAGGCAGCGGTCTGTCCACAACAAACGTGTTTTCTATCTGAATCTTCAATGTAGATTAGCTTTTTTTTATTTTTATTTTGACAGTTCATATGACATTTGACGTCAAGGTTGTTAGGGCGAGACGGTAATATTTCATACGGTACTTAAACTAAAGGTATGATCTCTGCCAAGGTGGCCATATTATACAGATGGGATTTTGTATATTCTACAAAACTTACTATATTGTTTAACGAGAGCAATTTGTATTCTCCATTTTTAATCGAACAAGTAGCTTGAGTCGTTTGGCGCTAAGGTTAAACATAAAAAAAAAAAAAAGATGAAGGTGTGAAAAAAGTCACATCTTTCATTGCACAGTAAAAACACCTGTCCATGTTGGAAGTATCACGTTTATAAAGCGTTGTGAACTGAAACAGATAATCGGGACACCGTGGCTCCGGCTGTACACGCAGGAACAGGTTCCCTCACGCTTGTTCCATGCAGGAGTCTAAACAATTGAATTGCCTCATCACACAAGCACAAACACAGAAAAAGTTTTCTAAATAACCAACACTGGCCTTACAAACAAAAGAGCGTGTGTGTAGCGGGATGATGAGATGAAGAGGAGTGGGAAAAAGAAGAAAACACAACCGAACCGAACCAAGAATGGCCGAACTGTGCGAAGGCGAAAAGCGAAGTAAACAAAATGAGCTCGAGAGGAACAACCGGGACAACCTAGGAGAAAGAAGGAAGAGGGTGAGGGAAAAAAGATCGGTGGAAAGAGGGAGCGAAAAAAGAGTCCGCCAATTTTTTTTGCACTGTGGTAGGCCACTCAGTAATTTTTGGACATTGCATAACACCGTCAATAAAAAATATACACCACTTGAATGACATCTGGCCATATCTGACAAAATCGGTCTAACCCTATCGTTAAAAAGTCGGACTATCGGCAGTCCGACGGGAAGACGAAAAGTTTTACCGAAAGATGTCTTTTGGCTGTCATTTGCAGCCTGGGATGAATCTGTTAACGCCAACTGTCAAATCCCATACAAATCGGCCCGCTGTAATCCGATACCCAAATAGCCAGCTCGTACTTTATAGCTGATTTAGGGCTGTTTAACGAAAAATCGTTCCGATATCGTACTTTGTGGCTGATTAAAAGATAGACGGTACTTTGCGGAACTACCCGAATAGCCACATTACGACCGCAAGGTCGGAAAAAAGTCTTATAATTTTGTTTTATTCTATTATCAGACTCCACAGTCTTAAAAGAAATTGGTTTTGATACTTGCTATTTTATATCATGCAGATAGATGAAAACCGACAACAACCGAAAAAATCGAAATGTTTCTTTTATGGTTTGCAACTTATTACTTATTTATTTTACAAATTAAATATTACATAAAATAGACGCGTTTACAAGACACGCACTGTACAAGATAAAACGGGACGAGCACGCGCTACGTCCGTCCGGGTCGGCGGATAAAAGATGAAGAGGCCGATCCGAGCCCTTCATTCCCGAACTTAGTCGAGCAGCGCCGAGCTTAGCCGAACGCGTACGTCAAGCCCTTGTCACGTGGCGACAGGGTTGAGTAGCGGTGCTGCGCTCAGTTTTTCCCAACACCTCCCCCTTTTAATTCAGCCGGTACGCGCTGAACCTACGAGGCAGTCTTCTACTCCTAGAAGAACGTCGTGGTAGTCGTGCCTGCTGGTGGTTGACGTCCTCGAACCCAAGGATGGATGTGCTGCTTCCCGAAACACAGGGGCTGCCGGAGATGATGCTGAGACATCCAGCTGCGATGGGGACACAGGCGCTGATGGCTCGGACACGGGAGTGGAGCTTTGTTCCGCGGGCAAACCACATCCTCTAACAGGATCTGTAGCGGCAGGTTATCTTCATCCCGCTCTCCTTGTTTCCTAGAGACTGTAGTACGACGACGGAGCTGATTCACGTGGCGCCTAAGCCTCCGTTGCTCCGTTGTGATGACTTCGTACATTACGGTGCCGATGCTGCGGATGATCTCCCTGCAATCCAACTCCATGAATTGCCGCGAATATGTTGGCGTAAACCAAAATCCCAGGACGCCATTTGGGGAAACCACTATTCACTGAAGACTCCCGTGATGGTGAGGGCGCAGCAGATGATGAACCGTCCGTGTCGCCGGGTTGAACATGACTTCAGCAGGCGTGCGTTGGTCCAACATTGGATTCGGGGTGGAACGGTATGTTTGCAGGAACAGATCCAAAGCCGCTCAAGCGATGCCTTCTCGACTCGAATTTTCTTCAAGGCCCGCTTGAAGGTATCCACGAACCGCTCGGCCTGGCCGTTCGATTGGGGATGGAACGGTGCAGTCGTGATGTGTTCAATGCCGTTAGCGTCGCAGAACTCCTTGAAGACTTCACTGGTAAACTGAGTCCCGTTGTCGCTGACCAGTGTGACTGGTGGTCCGAATCTGGCAAATATTCCTCTCAAAAGAATAATTGTGGAATGTGAGGTTATACTTGCTGTTTCCGCGATTTCGGGCCACTTCGTGAAGGCGTCAACTGCGACCAAGAAGTATGCACCATCGATTGGTCCGGCGTAGTCGATGTGCACTCGCTGCCAGGGAGCTGATGGTTTTGGCCAGGGCGCAGGTGCAGACATACGTGGAGACTTTGCTGCGGCCTGGCAAGCATCACAAGTAGCGACGCAGCTAGTGATGTCGTCGTCCAATGATGGCCAGTAGACGAAACTGCGCGCTATCGCCTTCATCCGCTGTATGCCTGGATGTCCCTGATGGAGCTGCTTCAGGCACCTCATCTGCAAAGCCGCGGGGATGACTACCCTCTCCCCGAACAAAATGCAGTTCCCAACGGTTGTAAGGCGTCCTTCCGGCTGTAAAAGCGTGCCAGATCCTAGCCGAATGTGACGTTCCTTGGCCAACCGTCCGTGCCGTATCGATATACGTTACGAAGTAAAACATCGTTGCATGTAGCTTTTTCAACTTCTCTCAAACGAATCGGAAAAGTGTGTAGTGATTTTATGGCTACAGAACTTACAGCTTCCTCAAGCTCGATGCTGGCGATCATATATTCTGGGTCCGGCTTAGCATGCTTGTCAATAAGCCGGGACAGTACGTCTGCGTTGCCAAATTGGTCCGTTGGTATGTACTCGATGTGGAAATCGTACAGCTGCAATGTTAGTGCGAATCTTTGGAGCCGATTCGCCGTGTAGACAGGGATTCCCTTTTTGGAGCCAAAGATTCGTAGCAGGGGTCGATGATCGGTTTGAAGCCGGAAATGTCTACCGTACAGCATTTTATGAAAAACGCGTCACCGCAAAAATGATAGCCAATCCCTCGCGGTCTATTTGGCTATATGCTGCTTCGGCTTTTGTTAATGCACGGGACGCGTGTTGAACCACTTTTGTTGACCCGTCTTTAAATGTGTGACTTATTGTTGCACCCAGTCCGACGGAGGAGGCATCTGCGGCTACGATGATTTCAGCTCTAGGGTCATAGTGAGTTAAAAGCAGGTCAGATGTTAAAATACGTTTAAATTTGTTGAAGGCCTCCTCGCACTACTTCGTCCAGAGGAACTGGTTACCGTCCTTTAGTAACTCGTCCCAGGGGGTACCTCAAATCCCGCATCCTGGGAACAAATTTGCCATAATAATTAATAGCACCCAAAAATGAGCGAACCTCCTGTATGTTGTTGGTGCTGGTAAATTATTAATCGCATTTATCTTTGGGTTGGGTCTGATTCCATTACGATCGATTATATGGCCGAGGTATTCGATTTTCTGCATCCTAAATGCACATGTCTCGGCACGGATAGTGAATCCAAACTCCCTATGCGTTGAAGCAGATTGGCCAAATTTGTATCGTGCTCTATTCGGTTTTGCCCCCAACGACTACGTCGTCCATGTAACCTGACGTATCGTGCAGACCGGCGAGCATCGTGTCGATGATTTGTTGAAAAGCCGCGGGCGCGATTTTTATGCCGGGAGGCAAACGGTTATAATGGTAAAGTCCCGATGCGTGTTTATCGTCAAGAGAGGTCTGTAACACTCCTCGATCTCGACTTGCGAAAAAGCGTCCGACAAATCTATTTTGCTGAAATATTGGCAGTGGGCTAATTTCGCAAAAATATCGTCTGGCAATGGTAGGGGATACTCATGAGGCTGCAACGCTCGTTTAGCCCGGTCGAATAATCACCACATATTCGAACGTTACCATTGCTCTTACGAACGACAACGATTGGAGCGGCCCAGTCGGAGTAATCAACCGGCGTTATTATTTAGCTTTTTCTAGCCGTTCGAGCTCATCGTCGACTACTGCCTGCATTGCATATGCAACTGGCCGTTTTGGACGGAAAACGGGTCGACTATTTCTTTAAGCTGCAATCTGATTTGCGCTTTCGTGCAGAGCCCCGTGCCATTAAAAACTTCCGGAAAACTTTTCTGCAGATTCTCAGGGATATGCGTGTGAGTTGAAATTGTAGCACAAAACGTATTCATAGGAACTGATGCAAGCTCGAAAAGATCCACTAGATCTGCTCCTAATAAAGAAGCTCACCGGCGCCACGCGAATGATCGCTGGTTTTGTGACATTATTTATTGAAACTGTTGATGAAAATTCCCCCAAAAGCTTCAGTTCTTCGTTAGAGGCAGTTTCGCATTTACTGAAGGCTTCACCAATGATGGTTGCCCTAATTTCCTCCATGCTGTTCGTCTATGACGGTTATGTCAGACGCTGTATCCAACTGCAGGAGTATGACCGTTCCATTGATGGATACATTGACAAATTTGCGGTTTGCTTGTACGCTGCACACCCTAACGGTATTAGTAGAAAAAAATTGATTTCTTCCCCGGCGAACACTTTTTCGATTGCGACAGCGATTTTCCCGATGACCAGCCTTGTTGCATACTCGACACTTTTGTGTAGCTTGCGGACAATCTTTTACCCAATGCAGTTCACCGCACAGCCAACAAGGATTGGACGGTTTATCATTTCCTGATCGGCCATCGTGATTTCCCCAGCGCGGGCGTGATCCCTTTGCGCGAAAATTCGGCTTGTTCTGCCGATCGCCATTTTGTATTGCATACACGTGCTCTCCCTTTTCGCCCACAATCATTGCATTGTCGAGTTTTAAATTTGCAATACGGTTACACTCCGCCGAAAGCTGCTCGAGTGTTACATCAGCGCGCTCTTCTATGCGAGTGAGCAATTTGAGCCGAAAATCTTTATCCGTTTCTCCTTTAACCCACACACAAAAACGAGACACTTAAGCTGCTCTTCGCTCATCCCTTTTAGCTGGAAATCGACACACGCTCGATTGACACGACACGCGTACACCAGAAAATCTTCGGAACGGGATTTATTGAGCTGCATGCACTTATAACGCTTACTTAATAGCGATTCAGCCTTGCCAAAAATTGATTTCAGCTTCTCGATTGTGGCTTCTAGCGTAAAAATCACGAGGATAACGGGGTAATATAAAATTAACGTACCTTTCGTGCTCCATTGCACCCAGCTTACGCATGAGCAGCCTCACTTTGCGGAATCGTCAATCCGTGCAGCATCATTGATGAATAAATCCTCGTACCGTGAGTACCAGGCCTCGAACGTGATTCCGGCTTCGGCCTCGAAGCGGAACTCGGTGATGTAACTGGCCAATGCATCAAGGATCTGCTCCGGGTTGGGTGGACCCGGCTGGAACTGCTGCTGTGTGTGTGATGCTGTTACGGTTGTGATACCGGCTGCTGCTGCTGCTGCATTAATTTGTCATCAACTGTTGCTGCATTTGCTGAATTTGCTGTTGCTGTTGCATTTGATGTTGCAAAAGTTGCATTAATTGAATCATTGAGGGCTCACCGTTTGCGCATGAATTCGACAGCGATGGCGGGTGCTGGCTTGTGGCTTGCGGGAACGATGGCGCTTGCTGGCTTGTCGCTGGCTGGAACGATGGCGCTTGCTGGCTTGTCGCTGGCTGAACGATGACGATTGCTGGCTTGTCGATGGTTGGACTCCCGTGGGCTGATCCATGGCAGGAGCGTTGGGCAGGAGGGGCTGACCATTTACCGGTTGCAGAAACACCGGTCCCGGAACCTCGAAATGCTGCGAAAGTCTTCGCTGCTCTTCATCCATCTCGATGTCTTCCGGACTCGTGTCCTTTCGGCGCCGTTTACGCGTTGACGGAATTTTGCACACGTATTACTTTACACTTTTTCACTACTAAAGTCTTTTTCCTTTTTACTCGTCGCCACTTGTATGGTTTGCAACTTATTACTTATTTATTTTACAAATTAAATATTACATAAAATGGACGCGTTTACAAGACACGCACTGTACAAGATAAAACGGGACGAGCACGCGCTACGTCCGTCCGGGTCGGCGGATAAAAAGATGACCCAACGGTCACCAGCACTCAGAGATCCGCTGAGATTGAAGCTGCTTTGAAGCTGAGTTGGCGAAACGTCTCAGCCTCCGAAGTAACCCGAAGCCGAAGCGAACCCGAACGGAGGTCGGTACGAACCTTCGTTTAATTACCCCTCTCCCCCTTTTGCCCCTTTTCTTTCTAAAACGATCCAGTGCACACCATTATACTAAGTTAATTCGATTTATTGAATATCGAATCAACATAGAATACAAAGAAAACACAATACTTGCTCAATAATCACTGCACTTAATCCTAAATTAACGCACATAATTAAAAAAAAAACACTTTTTACAGTCGCACTGAGCAAAAAATAACAAATTCAGCACAGCACTTTCTGCTCCTCATCGCTGTTGCTCCTGGTTTTTTCTCGCTGCACTGTACTCGCTGCTCCAACACTACGGCACAGCCACAGGTTTTGTTGTCTCCGTTCGCCGTGAAACACACATGAAATGGAGAAGAAAATGTTATTAATTAGGAGGGAGGATGTTTGTTGATAATTTTAATCACTTTTACTTACCTCAAATAAAACAAATCTCCATTTTTCACGGGGTTTATCCGCCGACTACCAAGGGCAGAAACACTACACAAGCACCATCCTCATGGACTGAACGTAAAGCCTACTGCGTTAATGTGTGTATGCGCTTCTGCCAAGCCAACCGCGCCGTACTGCGTGTGTAGCCAAGTGCGTGTGTGTGTGTATATTTGCACCACTGGACACAGAACACAAATCTCACCGCACAGCAGAGCGTATGTCGCCAAGTGTGTGCATGTGTGTATTTGCACCACTGAATTCTGAACGTCCACCGCACCGCACCAAACAGCGTGTATCGCCAAGTGCGTGGCTGTGTGTACTATCACCGTGGACTGCAGAAAACTACCTGCACTAGAACAGAGCGCTGGTGTGGCCAAATGTGTGCATGTGTGTACTGGCTCCACTGAAAGCCGGTATCGCACCAGATTTCGGGTGTCGCCTGTGCGCGCGTGTGTGTTATTCTCACAGCACACTCGTTCATAATTTTTTTCGTTTTTTCGCTTGAGTCACTCGATTTCGTTCTTCGCTGATTTTGGCAGCGCACGAAGGGGGTTCGGTTTCAACTTCCAACAACAACAACCACACGAGGGAGCTCGTGGATACTTACGAAGGGAAAATCACTCAAATTAGAGCGAGAGACAGATAGAAAAAAACGAAAGGTCAATATAAAATCTTCGGCTTTTGACCGTGGGGAAGAGGCCGATCCCGAGCCCTTCATTCCCGAACTTAGTCGAGCAGCGCCGAGCTTAGCCGAACGCGTACGTCAAGCCTTGTCACGTGGCGACAGGGTTGAGTAGCTGTGCTGCGCTCAGTTTTTCCCAACAGTTTCCGAAAAAATCGTTTTTTTTCACGGTTGAACTGTTTCACGGCACTTTCATCTTCATTAACGGTCTTTTCAAGTTTTATTGCATTGTCGTTGTTATTTATCGAAGATTTTGACAAATACAGAAAGAATCAAAGAAGAAACGAAGAAAAGACTTTTTCGTTCATTTTTTCGTGTGCAAAGAGGGTAGAAAGGAGGTATCGTCATGTAGAACAATTGGGCATCGAGGCTTTAGACAAAAGCACAAAACCAGGATCGACGGCAGTTATCAAATGTGACGAATGTTGCTGGTATTTGGATGTGATAAATGAATTGTTTTCGTTTAATAAACATTTGGTTAGCACTAAAAATTTGTATTTTGCATCCACACTCCATAAATCGGCATTTTACACGTTATGATGCAGCTGCTGCCTGTAAACAAATATCGACGGCTGTTGTCAAACTGAATCTCAAAATGGCAACATGCCAAACGCAGAGAAGACACCTCCTCTATATTCCACCTTGTTCATGTGTAAACGTATTAATACACGATGCGCAATCTCAGATTGCGCATATATTCGTTTTATCAAAATATATGTCATTTCGCGTAGCCACTCTGAGCTATAAACGTCATTTCCATACATTTAGATTGCGCCAAGATTGCGCATAAATTTTCAAGATTATATGTCCGAACTATATATTTTTTTTGACAGATAAATATATCAAACCGACCCGTTTGACAGATAAATATATGCGCAATCTGAGATTGCGCATCGTCTATTGCTACGGTAATGGCGTATGCTTGACAGATCTTGGGCGTGCTACGGTGGGTGATTGTTGCACAGTGCGTGGTTGATGTGAAGTACCAAAATTAAGTATAAACTAAAATTAATTAACCCAAATGGCTGATGAAAATTACGCACGCAATATGAAAAAGATGTGGTTTGTAGAACAAACACGAAAAGGAAGTTGGAAGATTTAAGAAAAGAAGAAGAGTGTGGTGCTGCTGCGGAATTCGACTATACAGATACTACTGATGGTGTGTGTATTCCTTTTTTTAACCATATCAGATTGCATGAATATACGAATTGTTCTTTTGTTGCAGGTATGATGCAACCAAACAGAGACATTACAGCGAAACTTCGCGGTGAAGCATCTTTTCAGGGGATGGCGAACAATTTCCGCTGATCTTTAGTCCAAACGAGGAGGAAGCCGAGAGTGGTAAAGGAGAAGCCGAGTGTGGTGAAGGTGAAGCTGAGAGTGTAGAAGGAGAAGCTGAGAGTGACGAAGAAGAAGATGAGATAGACGAAGGAGCTATTGATTTTGATACAATGTCAGTCTCTGATTGTTTGCATTATTTGCATTGTATACCAATCTAAAGCACTCGGCGATAAATATGTTGCTTAAGATTTTGAGGACGAAGACTAATTTGCTCTCCCAAAAGATGCCAGAACGCTTCTAAACATCAATAGAAAGCGTCCAAAAATAAAAGATCTGGGAAATGGTTCATTCTGGAACCGTGGCATTAGAAAAGTCTAATTCAAAGTTTACGGTAAGGCTGTATGAAACACACTTAGAATTAATTAATTATTAATTTTTCCATTATTTAATTGCTTTTTTGTTTTTGTTTTGTTTTAGATTTGCAACAATATCAGAAACACTATCTTTAAACATTTTCTTCGACGGGCTTCCGTTGCACAACAGCAGTAAAATACAATTTTGGCCGATCATGATCAACATAAAGGAAATGCCTCAGATTGCCCCATCACAGCAGCTATTTTTTTGGGACGTACCAAACCAAAAGATGTGAGAAGGTTTATGAAACCACTGGTTCATGAGCTGAATATGTTAATGGACGTTGGTATGGTGCTGAATAATCGTCGAGTCACAATTAAAGTACGGGCAATAATAGCGGATTCTCCTGCCAGAGCTTTTTTAAAAGGTAAATACAAAGTAAGCATGTATTCAAAAAATTGAAAGATACTAAAACTTTTCATCAAATGTCTGTACTTTTGACCGATTTTTTTTTGTATCATTCGTACGCTTTGACTTTCTAGACTCGAATGATCTTTATTACCTAAACAAGTAACACTCCTCTTACATTCTATCACTTAGAATTGGTCCCTAAATAACGCTTTACACAAACACTATTTCATATCATAAATTTGGTTGTCAAAAGTGCGGATTACGGGCGTGAACCTTAATTTACCCGATTGGTACATCTGTAGTAGAACTATCATCGGATTAAACCAATCAGGCCAACAAGAGTGAGGGAGGATCGAGCGTCTTGTAATACCATGTAAAGATCTCATGTTATTGTAAAAAAACTAGTAATGGGTAAAGACAAAAATCGGCATCGTTTCTAAATAACTCCGCCAAGCGGCTTCGTAAGGAAGGTGCAATATTCCAAGGCTAGAACCATTTACCATCCGGAGCCGCCAGTCGACATCCGGAATCTTACGAATCATCGGAGTCAATAGTTAGTTCCAGCTGCCGGCTAATGGATACGGATTGCTCTGTTGGCAACCACTTACGAAAATGTAGTTGTTGAAGTCTTTTTTCATGCAACTTGTATGGTTTTGACAGGTAACGCATCTTTAGTGCGCGCTCTGACGCAGACGAAAAACTGCTAGACGTCTTATATGTTTTCCTCCTCAAATTCCAACGCGCTATGTTTTTTCGCCTTCTCATATGTTTTGTTTAGATTTGGAAAATTATAAAATGATTTTCCAGTGTGTTTTATACTTTATTCATACAGAAACATGCCCCACACTTCCTTCGCATTTGTGTAAGCCTTGCACGCTTAGGTGTGCGACAGTGTGCGTGTACACACTGTCGTCCCCGTAGACGTTGACGGTGGCAGCGCAACTGCCACGGCAAGTCCAAGGGTCGGCACGCACGGCTGCCCACAACATCTCTCCCTTTATTTATCCGGAGGAGTCGAACCGACACGGGATATTCCACTGAGGGAATACCGGTGTGGTGACACTTCCGGCCGATGCTGATGAAATCTGGAATGCTGTGGTGTGGGCGCTTTTCTTAGCTTACGGCTACCGGCACCCTTTTCCGCCCCGCCATCGCCATCGCACTTGATTCGTGTTGGCAACGATTACTTGCGGCAGCGGTGTTGCTGCGTGTGCCTTCATCGGGTTGAAGCTCTGATGAGATGGTGATATGAAGTCCCTGTCCTGTTATGAAACGGGCTGTAGCCGTGCGGCCTTGCCCCCATAGAACAAGATTGCACCGGGACGTCATGTGGTCTCGCCCTCTTTTCACTCACAGTGTGCAGCAGGGTAACCTCGCCCTCCTTGGACATTGTGACACTATTGCTGCTGTTGTTGATGCTGGGCGACAGGACCCTCGCCCTTCCTCCACACGTTCCTGCTGTTTTGCTGCTGCATTCTGCTGCTGATGCTTGGTGGCATAGACCCTCGCCCTACTTCACACGTTGCTGCTGCTCGCTGCTGCTGGTGCTGAGCTGATGCAAGTGATGCTGCATCCAGGGCGGTATGGCACCCTTGCCTCTCGATCACGATGCAGCCAAGGCGTCATGACCCTTCACCCTTTCTTGCGCGTTGCTGTTGCTCGTAGTGCAAGCTTTGTATGGGGATTGGACATAAATGACAGCAGCTGCGATTTGCCGCTTCGTCGCTATATTAATGATATCCCTATATAGAAACAATAATGAGTCATAATATTACCTTAAACAAAGTAGTAAATTGGGGGAAAACTAATTTCTGGCGATGTGGACAAAATCGCTTTCAGCGCTTTTCGGTCCATTACCTAAGAGAACGGCTAAAA